>NC_048302.1:96509966-96549530 GCF_013100865.1 Trachemys scripta elegans
TTATGATCATCTAGTCTGACCTTCCTCATGATGCGGGCCACAAAAGCTGACCCACCCACTCCTGGAAGAATTCTCTCCCTTGACTCAGCTGTTGAAGTCCCCAAATCATGATTTAAAGACTTCAAATCGCTGAGAATCCTCCAGCTAGCGACCCCTGCCCCATGCTGCAGAGGAAGGCAAAAAACCTCCAGGGCCTCTGCCAATCTACCCTAGAGGAAAATTCCTTCCCGACCCCAAATATGGCGATCAGCTGAACCCCGAGCATACGGGCAAGATTCTCTAGCCAGACCCTCTGGAAAAAGTTCTCTGTAGTAACTTTTAATATCCCATCATTGACCATTGTTGCTAATTACCAGCGATGGCACGTTATTGACCTATTGACTAAAATCACTTTATCCCATCAAACCATCCCCTCCATAAACTTATCAAGCTTAATCTTAAAGCCAGAGAGGTCTTTCGCCCCCACTGTTTCCCTCGGAAGGCTGTTCCAAAACTTCACCCCTTTGATGGTTAGAAACCTTCGTCTAATTTCAAGCCTAAACTTCCCGACGGCCAGTTTATATCCATTCGTTCTCGTGTCCACATTAGTACTGATCACTGCATTGCAGCAGTACATGCTTGCCCCTGTGACTCAGCTCCACCATAGCTATGGGACCTCTGTGCATCTCCCTTGGCTACCACTTCTCCCCATCCCTCCACCACTGCTATACCTAGGGCCCGATCAAAATCACAGTCCATTTTGGTCAAATTCACAGTAATAGGATTTTAAAATCGTAAATTTCATGATTTCAGCTATTTAAATCTGAAATGTCATGGCGTTGTAATTGTAGGGGTCCTGACCCAAAAAGGAGTTGGGGGCAAGGGGCGGGTCCAGAAGTTTATTGTAGAGGAGATTGAGATACTGCTACCCTTATTTCTGCACTGCTGCTGGCTGTGGCGCTGCCTTCTGAGCTGGGCAGCTGGAGAGTGGCAGCTGCTGGCCAGGAGCCCGGCTCTGAAGGCAAAGCCACTGCCAGCAGCAGCACAGAAGTAAGGATGGCCTGGTATGGTATTAGAGGGTCCTGTGGCACCTTTAAGACTAACAGAAGTATTGGGAGCATAAGCTTTCGTGGGTAAGAACCTCACTTCTTCAGATGCAAGTAAGGTTCTTACCAGAGGCAGATTTCCATTACTTGCATCTGAAGAAGTGAGGTTCTTACCCACGAAAGCTTATGCTCCCAATACTTCTGTTAGTCTCAAAGGTGCCACAGGACCCTCTGTTGCTTTTTAAATATTAATGATACATTTCAGGACCTGAAAGAACTAAAAGTTGTATAGATACTGAAGTAATGATGGGAGAGAAGTGAGGATTTGGCCATTATCACAAAACATAAATTCACCATAATCCATTGGTGCTGTATTACATACCATTTGGAAACATTATTCACCACTGTGAGATAAGTATTTGTACTGGTATAAGTATTTTCTGCATTGCTAGTATTACCATCTAATAATTTTTAAAACTTATATAGTGTGTTACATTTTCAACGCCTTGTGATGTTTAATAAGTTAATGTTACAATCTCCCTATGGGATACATAGGTGGTCTCATTTTATCCCCTCCTAGCATCCTTTAGTAGAGTCCAGTAGGATGCATTGGGGGTGTGACTTGAAAGCACTGTGCTCAGGCAATCCCTGCTCCTTCTAAAGCATGTGAAGTCACAAAATATATCTCTTGAGACATCCCTTCCTCTCACAATAAGTCCTTAGGGGTGCTCTGTTTTGCTGTCTTGCCCTGTTGTTAATGATGTTGCATATGTCCTCTTCCCCTGCTGGTACTGTTTCTGCACACCAGAAAAGCTAGCTCAGAGAAGTTAAGAGCCTAGTTTTGCAAGGCATGGAATTGAAGATGCTCAGTACCTCACATGATTAGGCCTCAAATGATTTGCCAAATGTCACACACTAAGTCAGCAGCAGAGCCAGAGTTAGAAATAAGGAATATCTGGCTCTTTGCTTTATGATTGTTCCATTACATCACCTTACTTCTCTGTTTAAAAATAACTTTTTGTATTTTCCAACTGCCCTGAAGCGTGCTGTCTGCCTTACAAAGCAAGTAAAGACATGGTCCCTGGTTAACAGGACACAGTTAGGGTAATAAGAGAGGAGGGGAGGGAAGGACAAGGATGAGAATTATAAGATGATATGGCTATTCAGTCAGGCACAGGGGTCATGGATCAGTGTTCACATCGCACTCCCCATCAGTACCTGGCCCAAGCTGGGGCTGCTAATGATCCAACTAGCGGACCAGATTCAGTGATGAATCCTAGTGACATGCCACCTGAGGCACATTGCACATCCTCTAAGAAGAAGAAATCAGGCAAATACACATCTTAACGGTTCTGTTGTTGGTTTTTGTTTACCTTTCCTGCCCCTCATCCATCATAGGCAAAATGGCAAAAGTGATTTTTTTAGGAGGGATTGAAATGAAATTAGGGAGGTAAGGTGATCAGATGTCCCGATTTTATAGGGACAGTCCTGATATTTGGACCTTTTTCTTATATAGTCACCAATTGCCCCCTACCCCCATTTTTCACACTTGCTATCTGGTCAACCTAGAGGGAGGTGACTTAGCCAACAGGTTTGGAGGGCAGTATTCAGGCATAAGGGACAGCCTGAAAGAAGACACAAAGACATTTGTAAGAGAAAGGATATCAAGGCTGAAATCAATTAGTGTGGGAGTGATGTGCAAAGGACCCACAAATCATAAATGTAGGTAGGGGTTGTGCCATATCATCCTTGAAGACTAGAAGTTAGAATTTAATGTGCAGTGTAGTGGGTAGCCCATGATGTCTCACTGAGGAGAGTGACACAATGGAAAAGACAGATGGTTTGGCAGCAGTATTTTGGATGAACTGGTTGGGGTTGAAGTTAGGGTGCATTACAGAGTGCTGTAGAGTAAGAATGTGGATGTGGGACTGGAATAGCAAATGATGCTATAGTTCAGAATTGAAGAGCATTGGTAGATCTGCCTGGAAATCCAAAGAATCTGTTTTCAGATAATAGATGCAATCACAACATAGTCACATTCACACAACACTGGAACTAGATCCCTGGTCCATCAGCAGCTAAATCATTTTTCTATTCCTTAAACTTAAAGGAGAGCCATACGTATATATTAACAGATGTAAGACACTGTGTATGCAACAGCAAAGAATTTCCCCCAGCAAAGAATTTATAATTTAAAGGCATAAATAAGTACAATACAAATAGTAATGAACAACATGGTATATGGATGTGAATGTGCAGGTAGACTTCACAGAATATGTGGAATTCTTAAGTGACTTGAAGGAAAAGACAGTGTATTCCAGGGGATCAAACATCATCTAGTGTTGTGAAACCCTCTATGGGATTCTATATACTGTAATGCACAAAGATCTGAATTAAAGATGTTGCCACAGTCCTAACTTAGAATTTTCCTTAAAAAATACTTTAAAAAAATCTAGAAATATACTAGTTTTGTTCAGTCTACTAATCTTTTAATGTTTTAAATTTCAGAAGCACTTCCCACTCTTAATTTAATTTTAAATTACAGCTGGCATTTCTGAGCCTGTTTCTAGTGGCAGCCATCTTGCTAAAAAGGCAATATAATATGTGATGGTAGGAATCAATCTTCATCTGGTGTAAATCTTTTGTAATATCAGGTAAATCTTTTAGGTCTGCAATGTAAATTTACAAAAACGTGGAAAAATGTATGTTGTTTTTTATAAATTAGTAAAGTCTTGGATCTTGTTGCTTACATTAAGATTGGCTCATCCCGAAAGTGACATGGAGGAATCTAAAAAAAGTTGTTGGGAACACTGATTACATTTATGTATGTTAATAGTAGCCTAGAACATCTGTATTTTGGAAAATAGGACAGTCGTGTATAAAAATTCTCCATTGATCTTATTGTGTTGGCTAAACAGAGTAGTAATATAGGGCCAAATCATGAATTCTTTCTCAGGCAAAACTCTTGTTGAAATTAATGGGAGTTTTGTCTCAAAACAAACTAAAAACCTAGCCAAGAATTCAGAATTTGACTACAGGGTTATTGGTTTTTGTTGTGGGTTTTGTTCTAACACTATATTAAGAATACATTTAGAATTGTGTGCGTATGTATCTGTCACATACATCTTCTAGTGCAGGGGTGGGCAAACTTTTTGGCCTGTGGGCCACATCTGGATGGGGAAATTACATGCAGAGCCATGAATGTAGGGCTGGGGATTGGGGTGTGGGAGGGAGGGGCTGTGGGAAGGGGTGCGGTGTGCAGGAAGGGGCAAAGGGTTGGGGCAGAGGAGGGATGCGGGGTGTACGAGGGGGGCTCAGGGAAGGGGGTTGGGGTGCAGAAGGGGGTGCACAGTGCGGGAGGGGGCTCAGGGCAGTGGTGCAGAGAGGGGTGTGGAGTGCAGGAGGGGGCTCAGAGCTGGGGGTTGGGGTGCAGGTGGGGTGCAGGAGTTTGGGGTGCAGGCTCCGGCCCAGCGCTGCTTACCTGGAGCGGCTCCGGGGTGGCAGTGGTGTGCACCGGGACCAGGGCAGGCTCCTTGCCTGCCTGTCTGCCCTGGCCCCGACCCCAGCCCTGCGCCGCTCCAGGAAGCAGATGGCAAACGAGGCCCCTGGGGGAGGGAGGGCAGCGCGCGGCCAATGGGAGCTTTGGGGGAGGTACCTACAGGCAAGGGCAACGCACGGAGCCCTCTGCTTCCCCTCCCCCAGGGGCCACAGGGACATGGTGCCAGCTGCTTCTGGGAGCGGTGCAGGGCCGGCGGTGCCATGGGGGTGGCAATCCCACGGGACAGATCCAAAGCCCTGAGGGGCCGGATCCGGCCCGCAGGCCATAGTTTGCCCACCCTTGTTCTAGTGGCTGCTACTTGTGGCTGCAAACACAGTAAATAGCTTTACAGAAGAAATAGTGATATGTTGCTGTGTATTTTGTTTAAAGATTTTGAATGGTGCTTGGCACTAGGGCAACTTAAAACAACTGTTATTTTGTATCTGCAGTCAGAATTCACCCTTCGGAGCCTGAATTTTAGTGGAATTGAGTTCTATAGCTAAGAGCCAAATAACTCAAAAAACATACAATCCATGAACCCTTTTGCAAGCTCAAAAACAGGGAATGTCCTGGTGAGTAAGAAAGCAGAACATCTTATACAAAGTGGGAGTTATGCCAAATAAGCCTTACACAGCAAGTACAAAAATATTAAAATGAACCCTTTACTAGATACAGAAGAAATTCTTTTAGCATAAAGATAGGATAGGCAGACTTAATCCATATAGCCAATATGACTTTTGAAGCTTGTACGAATAGAAAAGAATTAACCGGAAAACCTACAGACAAAAATTACAATAGTTAGTTCTTGATGTGATAAAAGCATTGATTAAAATGTCAACCACCTTGTGGCCTGATATTTTCTGTCAAGTATTAGCAGTGTTGAAAGAGGAACTAGACTATGAGTTGTTTCAACTTCTCTGACTTTTGAAGGTAAAATTTACAACCCCTCTGCATTAAAACTGTCTATTTCAAACAAAGCTCTTTTCAAATATAGTTTACTTATTTTTAGCCCATGTCTCTGACCACTTTCTTCCTGAGTCCTTTGGTTTATCACTGATTCAGTTCAAATATCTTATCCACATGTTCTCATGGTATCCCTTGTACATCCTGAAGACTTCTAACATATCCCCTCTTAAACACCTTTTCTCCAGTTAGAACAATCCTTGTTCTTATAGCATTGTTGCATAGGTTATCCTCCTAATCTCAGGACCCTGAAAGAGGCATCAGAGGAGATTACTAAACCAATAACAGGTTTTTAACAGTTACTTGAAGAGAGGGGAGATACTATGAAAGAATTGGAGATAAGCAAAAGAAAACATAATCCTAATCTTTGAGGAGAGAGAATAGGGAGGAGCAAGTAACTGTCTCATCAATGGCAGGCCAAATTGTAGACATTAATTAGGGATGAGATCACAAATAGGATTTATATATTTCTGTTTAAAACAATATTGCAAGTCTGGTGTTAAGATCAAGTCCTATCATTATTACTCCTGGGAGAATTCTGTGCCAAAAAAATTAAATTCTGCACACAATATTTTAAAATTTTGCATTTTTTTGTCAAAACAATGCAATATAATCCAGCTAGTTCCAATTATTTTGGTAATTTATTTAAACTACAATACAATGGATGGAGAATGACAGTGGGGAGCATTGGAGGAAATCATCAACCCCCCTCTATCTAATAGTAATGTAGCTAGTGTTGACCCTTTACTTCTAATTATTAGTCAACAAATAATATGCAGCTGTATGCTCAGTGTTACATCATAGGCAACTGAAGAGCAAGTGATGGCTGGTGACTCAAACTCACAATTTATACTGGCTACTGACCACCTCCCAAAAGGTCAGTAGTAAACCGTTCATGGAGCATATTTTGTTAGGAAATTTTTTCAGTACAAAAATTTAGACCAATTCTAATCACTAAAGCACCATAAGCATTTATAAGGCCTTACTGTCCTGTACAATAAGGCTCCTTTCCACCACTCTGGCAACGTAAAGGAGCCTTAAAATGTTTATACCTGTTCTATACTCCTGGGGAAATTCACAAAGAACAATGGGAACAATTCACTAAGCAGGCAGGCTGCTACATTCTCCTCTGTCAGAGGGAACAGAGCCTGCCCTATGCCTACATCTTCAGAAATACACCAACGCCCTGCCCCTCCACACCGAGCGTGCTGCAATAGTGAGCGAGAGGGACAGTCTCTCTCTCTCTCACACACATGTGACTACTCAGCCCCTCCCTCCAGGCGGTGATTTACATCTCTGCCAGTTGCTCTGGGTGCCTAAACCGACCCGTCTGCCTGCTGCTGTTATTTTTCTGCAGGTAAGCAAAGAATTCTGTGGACGCACAGTGATGCAAAATTCCCCCAGGAGTACATTATGTAAGCGGGGGAATGGTCCCACTATTTGGGGGAACTTTCCTGGCTTATACACTTCCCTGGTGAAACTGGCTAGTGAAAGGATCTGAGTCCTTGCTCCCACTCCCTTTACCCAAATGCCTGCCTGACCTTGAGGAGTTACTTTCCACTCTCTTGTGGTCACTTAGGACAGGGGCTAGTGTGTCCCCACTCCGGGGTACTCTCTCCGCTCTGGAAGCTTCACTGCCACACTGATCATTGCATATTGTTCAAGCAAATACAATTTATTAAACAGCAATCCATTTTAAAAATAAGGGAAAAATGGGAAAGGTTAAAGGAAAATACATAACCCTGCTCTGTGGCATGGGGATATCATAAACAGCAGTTTCTGGACTATAAGGGAAGTTCATAGTCTGTCCCTCACATGGCCCAGGCCTCCTTTTCGGGCCCTGACTGTGCTGCAGGAATGCCACGGATTGGACACTTGCTCAGGCTCTGGGCACATGCCCTCAGGCTCTAGGTGGCAGGACCCCTCCCAGTGTCGGCCCCCCTGTTGGGGTTATGATCCCTGCCCCCCAAGTCTGGCCTGCCAGGCCTTTTCACTGGGAGCATCTCCCTGCATTGGGCCCTCTGCCTAGGGTTCCCCTCGCTCTTCCCAGATGCTCACTGCTCCGGCTCCAGCACTGCTGCTGGTGCTCTGCCTCCACCTCCTGGGCTGCTCCTCTGGCCAGCGCAGCTCTGCTCCCCAGTTCAGCTCAGGCTCCTGCTCTCTCCTTAGCTTGGCCCTGTTCTGGCCCAGGCAGTTCCAACTCACACGGAGACTGGGACCCCTGGAGTTCTAACTTCCTCATTAGCCTGCCGGCCATGTCAATCAGGCTGACCTGGAGCTTTGACCTCGCCCCATTGTCCTTGAGGGCTGTCAGGGTCCTGGTTTCCCATCAACCGTTCCCCTTTTTTTTTGGTACGGGGAGCTAGCCAACCAAACCCCCCCACTAAGTTTTAATAAGGGGCCAACAGTCCCCTTACAAATAAATATTAGATCTATCTATAATGCTGTGATAGCTGAGCTCCTGATCAAGATTGAAAAAGTCTGACATTTTTTAAATTTTCAAGTTTCTTGTAATTGTCATGCAAATAAATTTTAAGATTTCAGTTATAGATGGCTATATAATTACAATACTCTTTTCTAACATTATTCAATATTTTCTGTTGAAATAGGAAAATTCTCACTGAGCAAAAACAAATACTATGATCATACTGCAAAGCCAACAATAACTGAACTTCTGATGTTTTGTTTACTCAGTTATTTATATATGCATAATGCCTGTTGCATTCATTTAGATATAATATATGTGCCAATAGTGTTAACACAACCCATCACTGTCCAACATTAAACAGTGTTAAATAAGATCCCGGGTTTGTTGTACAGAGACCTCAGCCTGCTCAGTACCATGGTGCAAACACCATTAAAAATCCATTTAACGTTTATTAAAAGATACAGACGCTCCACGACTTACACAAGCGTTCCGTTCCAGAATGCCTTGTGTAAGTCAAATTTTGCATAAGTCGGGAAGGTATACCTGACAATTACGCAAAAAAAAAAAAAAAAAAGCTTACGGAACTTTTCCCGTAAGTGCGGATTTGCATAAGTCGCGTTTGTGTAACCCAGGGAGCGTCTATACAGAAAACGAAACAGTTAAAGCATTTATAATCTAAAATATTCCTTGTTCCCTTTTCCTTTAGCTGAAGAGAGCTTTTTAAGAAGGGAAAAAAAAAACATTCTTGACAGTCTTTTAGATGGCACTAAAGGGAGTAACTGTCCTTTTGGATGAAAGAAAGGACGTTCTTTGATATGGGCTAGAGTTGCTGCTGCTAAAGTCCAATCCTGTTTCATCCCAGATGGTGTTTGGGATTCAGCTGGAGCACCTGTAGAGGTGGTGAAGTCATCTGGGTCCCTCTCAGGCCCAGTCTGGTCAGGACATCTCTCAGGATGATGAAGGCCCTGGTTCTCAGGAGACAGTGGGGTGGCAGCCGCAGCCATGATGGTGAAGTTTGCTCCAATAGCCAATTTTTCTCCTCAAAGTCTTTTTCTTTAAGGACCCTGTTACACGGCTCAAAATCCACCACTGGATTGGTGCCTCCTCCTGGTACTCTGAGGATTAGCTCAAGGACGATACCCGCTCCCCTCCAATCCATAGCTTTCACGCTGTCACTCTGTCTCCGCTGTTCTCCTGAAGCCTCTCTTGCAGCCTCAGGAACCACAGTGTCCTCTTCATGACTCAGCCCTCCGGCCATGTCACTATCTGTGTTCCCCTATTTCTGAGGAGTTTAGCTATTCAGGAGTCGTAGGCAGTCCTCTTGCTCACTACTTCAGTGCCTCTTGCCTGGTGGCTGGTAGGGAAACCCAGGTCTGCCCTCTCCTTCGGGTTCTACCCCAGAGACCCTCAGCTCAGCAGTCTGGGACTTCTCTCTCTGGCCTCACTACTCTATCCCTGAGTTTCTTCCTACTGCTAGGTCCCTTTTTCTTCCTGAGCCTACCAATTCTCCAAAGCCTCATCCCTCTTTTAGGGTTGCCAGGTGTCCGTTTTTTTGACTGGAGTGCACAGCACAGCTGACCAGGCCACTAAAAGTCTGGCTAGTGCAGAGCTAGCAGGTTCTGTGCCCGGCTCCGCGCGGCTCCCAGGAAGCAGCTGGCATGTCCCTCTGGCTGCTAGGTTTAGGGGCAGCCAGGGGAGTTCCGTGCGCTGCCCCTGCCTGCAGGCACTGCTCCAAGTACTGACTCTGCAGCTCCTATTGGCTGGGAACAATGGCCAATGGGAGCTGCGGGGGCAGCGCCTGTGGGCAGGAGGGAGCTCCCTGGCTGCCCCTCTGCCTAGGAGCCACAGGGACATGTCGCCACTTCCTGGGACCTGGGCGGCCTTCCTCCATCCCCGAGAAATGCCGGGCCTCCTAAGGTCAGCGTCACCCGGAGCCTACACCCCAAACCCCCTCCCACACCCTAACCCCTTGTCCCAGCTCGGAACCCTCTCTCGCACCCAAACTTCCTCCCAGAGCCTGCACCCCAACCCCCAGCCCTGAGCCCTCTCCCCTTCGCCAAAATCCTCAGCCGCAGCCTGGAGATCCCTCCTGCACTCCAGACCTCTCGTCCCCGGCCCTACCCCAAAGCCTGCACCCCCCCAGCCAGAGCCCTCACCCCCTCTGCATCCCACCCCCTGCCCCAGCCCGGTGCTCCCTCCCACACTCCAAACTCCTCAGCCTCAACTCGGAGACCCCTCCTACTCCCCAAACTTCTAATCCCCAGCTCCATCCCAAAGGCCACACCTCCAGCTTGAGCCCTCACACCACCCCACCCCACCCTCGCATCCCAACCCCCTACCAGTGCTGCCTCCCACACCCCAACCCCCTGCCCCATCCCTGAGCATCCCTCCCGTATTCCAAACCCCTCGGCCACAACCCAGAGACCCCTCTTGCTCCCTAAACCCCAGCCCCACCCCAAAGCCCACATCCCCAGCCGGAGCCCTCACCACCCCCACATCACAACCTCCTGCCCCAGCCCAGTGAAAATGAGCAAGGGTGGGGGAGAGCAAGTGATGGAAGGAGGGAGTGAGCAGGCTAGCGGGTGGGGCCTCGGAGAAGGGCAGGACCTCAGGGAAGGGATAGGGCAGAGCAAAGTGTTCCATTTTCTTCTATTAGAAAGTTGGCAACCCTGCCCTCTTCCCAGGGAGTGACTGCAATTTCCGCTCACTCCCCCGTCTTCTGGGAGTGTCTGCCTTTTCCCAGCAGCCCCTTCTCTTTCAACTCCTGGGCTTTATAGGCCCCGCCTATTCCTGTCTAGCTGAGCCTCCTTAATCAGCTACCTAATGGGTTAATTAGCTCATCTGGCCTGCATTCAAACCTGCAGGGTGAGTGTGGGGTAGTCACCCCATCACAGACCCACGAAGGGAATGGTGGGTGGAATAGTCCATCCCCTCATTATTTTGTCTGCCAATTAGGCCTAGCTTCTGACACACCAATTTTGGTTTGCTAATTTCTGGTTCCACATTTTTCTTGTTTACCAAGCATGAGCTTAAAGTTTTATCAGTAGGCCTTTTTGTTTGGACTAATTCAGTTCTTGTGTCTCCCTTTCGTACCCTTTTCCATCAACATTTGTTGTTATAGGTTATTGTGACATCGTATGAATAAGGCTGCGAGTCTTTCACAGAGGTCACGGATTCCGGGACCTCCATGACTTCTGCAGCGGCTGGTGCGGCTGACCCCAGGGCCACCGGAGCTCGGACAGCCCCAGGCAGCTGGTCCCAGGTGCTGCCCTGGAGCAGCAGCCAAGGAGCAGAAATGGTGGGGCCCCGGGCTGCCCCCTGCCTGGAGCAGCAGCAGTGGTGGGGCGCCACCCCCTGCTCAGAGCAGCAATGGTGGCAGGGTCCCAGGCCATCCTCCCCCCACACCCAGAGCAGCAGTAGTGGTGGGGTGCGGCCCCCTGCCCAGGACAGCATCGGCTGCAGGGCCCCAGGTTGCCCAGTCTGGAGCAGCAGCAGCAGCAATGGGACCCTGGGCCGCCCACCCCCCAGCAGCAGGATCGGCAAGGCCCCAGAGCATCCCCCCAGTGCCCCCCCCCCAAGAGCCTAGCCCCGGAGGGCCCCCCCCCCAGATTTAGTTAGGGGTGTTTTTAGTAAAAGTCATGGACAGGTCACAGGCAGTGTCTCTTTGTTTATTGACTGTGACCTGTCCATGATTTTTACTAAAAATACCCGTGACTAAATCATAGCTTTTTACTGTGAACTTGTAAATTATGGTAAATTTGTAGGCCCATTTATTGCAACAGGCCCATTATACTTACTGGATAGCTTATATTTTTGAGTTTATTTACTTCAGCTTGGTATCAGTGTCACTGTGGTGGGGAGGGAAGGTCTGTTGTATGCAGTACACAATGTTAGTTACTCCTGGGGGAATTTTGCGCCACTGCATGTGTGCATAATTAATGAGCCATGCATACTTTTAATTTTTTGCGCAGAAAAAAGCTTCTGCTGAAAAGTTGCTGCAATGCCACCTTTTGCCCACCAAAGGGCACTGTGGCGCTAGAACACAGCAGCAGCTCCCAACAGAAAATCTCTTCTGTAGTTCCTCCTTTTTCCCACCAGAGGGTGCTGTGGCAATAGAACACAGCAGCTGCTCCCAGCCAGCTAGGGAAGAGAAAAAGCCTGCACAGCCTTATCCACAGTGCCTGTCAGGCCATGTCAGGAGACAAGGACTACGGGGAGACAGACAGTGTGGGGTGCTGGGGGTTCAGACAGAGGGGGTGCAGGGCCACATGGGAAAGGGGGAATGGGTGTCTGAGTGGGGGTGGAGGGACACTTGTGCCTGACTGAATGGGAGAGGCTAGGGATCAGCCAGGGTCTGCATGGGGGAAGCTCCCTAACAGTCCCTTCCCCTCCCCCCCCCAAAAAAACAACAACCTGTTCCATACTTTTCCCACCCATACCCAACAACCCTCCAAATTCACACCCAGGGTCCTTCCCAGCAATTATTTCCCTCTCCCTCAGCTCCTTGCACTGCTTCTGGGGGTGCAGGAAATACATTGTATTGTAGTTTAAATTAATTATTACTCAGAGAGCTGTATTAACATGCCTAGTAAGGAATCTATTTGTCAAAAAACATTTTCTGAATCTTTTTTGTTGTCTGTATTGTTCCAGACATACTTGCTAACAGGTATTTTGAAATAAATGATCAAAAATAATTGAAACTGGTGTGATTATATTGTGTTATTTTGACAAATAAAATATGCAGAATTGTGCAGAATTTTAAAATATTGTGTGCAGAATTTTTTATTTTTGGTACAGTAGTCCCCCAGCAGTACTAGTTAATGATTGGGCTGTCTGTCAGGTAGCAGTCTATTGTCTCCAGAGGGCTGAAAGGAGTGGGTCGTCTGTGGCTTCTCCACCCCCTTTCTCTTCAGTGTTGCTAAACTCACACATTTGGGGGGGATACACTCTTATATGCAGCACAAGCTTTATGATTAATAAAACCCCAAGCAAGAGTGAAGACACAGCTTGCTGGGATGGAAATGTGAATTCTCCACTAGTTCTCAGTGTGTGTGTGGGAGTCTCTCTGTGTAATCAGTTACTGTATGCCTCTTCCTCTGGTTCCATTTATGAAAAGGGGCATCAAGCCATGAATTGCTTAGCCTATGCTAGATCCTGAAAATTGAGAGGCCCTAAAGTAGTTGCTTTCCTTGTGTGTATCACTAACTATACACATACTGGGGATTTAAGGGCAGTGCTTTGCTCAAAAATGATATCACTTTGCACCCCTGGGATATGTAAATATTTTGAGCCAGATTCACTAGTATGCACTGTGATGCAAAGCAGCTCTAGTGATGCAAAGAATTTAGATACTAGCATAGAAAGTACACTTACAAAGTTTGCAGACGATACCAAGATGGGAGGGGTTGCAAGTGCTTTGGAAGATAGGATTAAAATTCAAAATAATCTGGACAAACTGGAGAAATGGTCTGAAGGAAATAGGATGAAATTCAATAAGGACAAATGCAAAATACTCCACTTAGGAAGGAACAATCATTTGCACACATAAAATGGGAAATGACTGCCTAGAAAGGAGTACTGCGGAAAGGGATCTGGGGGTCATAGTGGATCACAAGCTAAATCTGAGTCAACAGTGTAACGCTGTTGCAAAAAAAGCAAACATCATTCTGGGATGTATTAGCAGGAGTATTGTAAGCAAGACCCGAGAAGTAATTCTTACGCTCCACTCTGCACCGATTAGGCCTCAACTGGAGTACTGTGACCAACTCTGGACACCACATTTCAGGAAAGATGTGGACAAATTGGAGAAAGTCCATAAAAGAGTGACAAAAATTATTGAAGTTGTAGAAAACATGACCTATGAGGGAAGATTAAAAAATTGGGTTTGTTTAGTCTGGAGAAGAGAAGACTGAGAGAGGACATGATAACAGTTTTCAAGTACATAAAAGGCAGTTACAAGGAGGAGGGAGAAAATTTGTTCTTCTTAACCTCTGACAATAGGACAAGAAGCAATGGGCTTAAATTGCAGCAAGGGTGGTTTAGGTTGGACATTAGGAAAAACTTCCTAACTGTCAGAGTGGTTAAGCACTGGAATAAATTGCCTAGGGAGGTTGTGGAATCTCCATCATTGGGGATTTTTAAGAGCAGGTTGGACAAACACCTGTCAGGTATGGTCTAGATAATACTTAGTCCTGCCTTGAGTGCAGGGGACTGGACTAGATGACCTCTCGAGGTCCCTTCCAGTTCTATGATTCTATAAGACATAAACCCAGTATAATTGGACAGTTACATTTAAATTGGGATTATATATATTTGGCCCTTTGATAGGTCATATATAAAAATGTTACATGGTATGCCTGACACTGGGCAGGTAACATTCACAATCCAGGATTTCAGATTATTGGTGTAGGCAGTTTTTGGCCATGTAAATACAATTAGGTGCTGTGTGTCACCTTGTGGTGAATTAAACGATTGCGGTGGGGGGATTTCTTACCCCAGTGTCGTTTAGTGCCTCTCAGGAGATCCAGCTGTGTGTTTCAAATAAGACCTTCATAGCCCCACTCACCAGCTGTCTGTTTGTGCCCGTGGAAATCTCCCTGGTCTCATGATGGCCTGAGACACGAGCCCCTCACCAGTGAAGGATGCTGTGTCTGGCGCCGCTGCATCCTGGCTTTGCCTGCATGCTGGGGACACCCCCCCGTCTGCATGCAGTGGGCAGTGCCAGGCGCTCCGCACCGCCCAGTTAGACGTGAGAGCAAAGAGAGGGAGGCCGGGAAAGCTCTTCCCCCGTCTCTGAGCCGGCAGATCCGGGTCTCGTGGTTTAGACTGACGTGGTCAATCGAATCAAAACAGAAGGGGAAAGGTTCCGCAGGGCTGGATCCTGGAGCTGAGCCGCGGCTGCTTCTGCCTGTCGAGCAGCCGGAGCTAGAAGGCGGCGGCGGCAGCAACAGACACGGCACCAGACTCCACGGCTAGGTGAGTGTCTGCCTCCCCCTGCACCGTGTCTGCAGGTTTGAGCTGTTTCCACATTCACGGTAGGGTTTGGGGGTGATGCGGGGAGAGGGGCGCAGGGAGACTGCCCCTTCCAGCTGTGTTACTGTGCAGAGCCAGATTCTGTCAAAAAAGTTTCAGAGGAACCCCGCCCTTCAACCCTTATTTACCCTGAGATCTGAGAGACTGGAAAAGCCTTTCAGGGAAAGGGGTAAAAGCCCCAACGTTGGAGATGCTGAAAACTAGACTGGACAATAACAACACTGCACTTACAATAACAACGTTGCACTGACCCCAAGGCCAGGGGTTAGTTGGATCCGGTGAGGCTTTGTGAGCTCTCCTTTAAATTTGATCTGTGATTTAAAGCCTGTTGAAGTACAGAAAAATCTCTTGACTTCTCTTACACAGACATCTATAGATGTCAAGAAAAGATGCACTGCTAACTGTCTGAGAGATCTTGGGTTTTTTTGGGTGGGGGGGAACCCTAGTGAAACATCTCTACCCTTTATAGTTGGAAATGTAATTTAATTTAATGTTTTTACATGCAAAGTTGTTAATATCTCTCAGGCAGTGCATGACAGTCTGGGTTCAAATAATATTTTGTTAGCTAAATCAGTTTTGTATTCACTCTTTGGCAATGTAACTATTGAAATTTTGGGTGAATTTTTTTTTTAAAATAAGTTATTCGTGGACAGACAGGTAAACCACCGTATGTAGGTATGAGCTATTATGCTTTCTGAAAAAGCACACACTACTAAGTGGGAGAAATCAGACTATATTTTGCAAGCCATATTATTGGCAAAAAGATATAGTGTTATATTATCAACCAGTTTGTATAGGTGTTCGGAATCTTTGATTCTGCTCAGTGCTTATTCACAGTGCTATAGTGGCATGTGTTTATTATACTAAAGTAGGAACCTATTTCAGAACACACAGGTACCATATATGATTATTTGTATATTCATAACCATTATGAGGTCAAATTCATAGAGAGGTGCTGGCCTGAAACTCACCCAGTGACTTCAGTAGGAGTTCTGAGGGCTTAGTAGGTGCTCAGCACCTCTAGATTTGATCTGTGCCTCAGATTTTAAGTGCCCTCAGATTTTGGATATTTAATTTGAGTTACTGAAAACTAGCAGCCATTTTTTAAAATATTGGCTTTAATGCATGTTGTGATCACTGATGAAGGTCCCAGTCTTGCAAGGAGGAACAAGTACTGATGGGTTGTCCCCTTCTAAGAGCTTTTTGCCGTAATGGGGCCTTACTGACCTTGGTCATTTCTATAAACAGTGCTTCACAAAAGCAGATCTCATTTGAAAGACCTCAAAATAAAAAACAAACAAACTAATTTTGATTCCTTGTTACATACAGTTACAGGAAATAAATCCTAGATAATCCCATTGAATTCTCCATATTCTCCTGACCTGTTCAGATTCAAGAAATCTGCCTAAATTGATTGTCAGTAATAATAATAATTAAAGTTTGACCTTGTAGTATATTCATGACAATCTTAAGAATGTGGTCTGAATAGTGAAAGCAAATGACAACAGAGAGAGTGTATATATTCTAATGGTTAGAGGTGAGGGCAATGAGTTAAATCCTGATTGCCATTCCTTCCCTTGCCACTGCTGACTTGGGAAAGTCAGTTAATGGTTTTGGTTTTTATTTTATCCTTAGGCAATATATGGGAATAACAATTCTAGCCCACTTCAAAGTGGTGGTGTGTGGATCAATTGATATTTCTGAGGAGATTGAAGATTCTTGTATGAAAGGTGCTATAGAATTGCAAAGTAGTACATATTAGAATTATTGGTCTCCTTACGGATCAGATCAGCTTTGCTTAATTGCTAGTGCACTTCACAGATCCACTGGTCATTCTTTGGCCCTCTTATGAAGCATGAACAACAAAACCCTACCACAGATTTGAGATTGCAGTAGCAGCCACTGAGTGGCTGTAGTGTTTTTTTGTGGCCTAAGTGGCTAATTTCTCCTATTCTTGATTCCCATAGAATCATATTCATTATATTTATTTCTATCTAGTTTCTTATACTGCACTCATCACCATGGTTTTAGAGCACCCGTCCCAACTTTATCTCCTCTGAGTTCACAGCACACAGCCCAGTAATTTGGTCTATGTGCTGGGACCAGTATTGGATCCTGAATCTGAACAAAAATCAGCATGATAAGAATTACTGATGGCATACAGAGTTATTAAAGATGTTGTCAGCATAAATGGCATTTTGCAGTGCAGTTTAGGATTTATTCATCATTTTATAAATGGAGAGATAAGGTCTGTTTTTATAAGGCGGAGTTCTGACTTTGGAGAAAGTTAGCTTATTATTCACTTCTTGTTTGGTGGTTTCTCATTTCCTCCTTTCATATATTTAGACTTGAGAAGTACTGATGTGTGGGATTTATTTGCATAACAGACTTGTCATAAAAAAAAACCTGATAGTCATGCTTCAGAGTATATTGTAGCTGATATTTTAGGTACTAAATTACCTCCTTAAATGCCCAGTCTTGCTCCTGCTGAAGTCCATGGCAGCAGAATTGGTCACTAATTTTGTACATCGAGAGTCTCAGTAGGGCCTCAAACCAGAATAGAAGAAGTGGCATGAGCATATCTCTGAATGTGACTGAATTTGATGGAGGAAACTGGTATTTGTTTGGCAATACAAAATATCACAATCTTATTTCTGTGTTTTTACACTGATCTAATAGATTCATAGATTCTAGGACTGGAAGGGACCTCGAGAGGTCATCGAGTCCAGTCCCCTGCCCGCATGGCAGGACCAAATACCGTCTAGACCATCCCTGATAGACATTTATCTAACCTACTCTTAAATATCTCCAGAGATGGAGATTCCACAACCTCCCTAGGCAATTTATTCCAGTGTTTAACCACCCTGACAGTTAGGAACTTTTTCCTAATGTCCAACCTAGACCTCCCTTGCTGCAGTTTAAACCCATTGCTTCTGGTTCTATCCTTAGAGGCTAAGGTGAACAAGTTTTCTCCCTCCTCCTTATGACACCCTTTTAAATACCTGAAAACTGTTATCATGTCCCCTCTCAGTCTTCTCTTTTCCAAACTAAACAAACCCAATTCTTTCAGCCTTCCTTCATAGGTCATGTTCTCAAGACCTTTAATCATTCTTGTTGCTCTTCTCTGGACCCTTTCCAATTTCTCCACATCTTTTTAAAAATGCGGTGCCCAGAACTGGACACAATACTCCAGCTGAGGCCTAACCAGAGCAGAGTAGAGCGGAAGAATGACTTCTCGTGTCTTGCTCACAACACACCTGTTAATACATCCCAGAATCATGTTTTGCTTTTTTTGCAACAGCATCACACTGTTGACTCATATTTAGCTTGTGGTCCACTATAACCCCTAGATCCCTTTTTGCGGTACTCCTTCCTAGACAGTCTCTTCCCATTCTGTATGTGTGAAACTGATTTTTCCTTCCTAAGTGGAGCACTTTGCATTTGTCTTTGTTAAACTTCATCCTGTTTACCTCAGCCCATTTCTCCAATTTGTCCAGATCATTTTGAATTATGACCCTGTCCTCCAAAGCAGTTGCAATCCCTCCCAGTTTGGTATCATCCGCAAACTTAATAAGCGTACTTTCTATGCCAATATCTAAGTCGTTGATGAAGATATTGAACAGCGCCGGTCCCAAAACAGACCCCTGCGGTACCCCACTCGTTATGCCTTTCCAGCAGGATTGGGAACCATTAATAACAACTCTCTGAGTACGGTTATCCAGCCAGTTATGCACCCACCTTATAGTAGCCCCATCTAAATTGTATTTGCCTAGTTTATCGATAAGAATATCATGCGAGACGGTATCAAATGCCTTACTAAAGTCTAGGTATACCACATCCACAGCCTCACCCTTATCCACAAGGCTCGTTATCCTATCAAAGAAAGCTATCAGATTGGTTTGACATGATTTGTTCTTCACAAATCCATGCTGGCTGTTCCCTATCACCTTACCACCTTCCAAGTGTTTGCAGATGATTTCCTTAATTACTTGCTCCATTATCTTCCCTGGCACAGAAGTTAAACTAACTGGTCTGTAGTTTCCTGGGTTGTTTTTATTTCCCTTTTTATAGATGGGCACTATATTTGCCCTTTTCCAGTCTTCTGGAATCTCTCCCGTCTCCCATGATTTTCCAAATATAATAGCTAGAGGCTCAGATACCTCCTCTATTAGCTCCTTGAGTATTCTAGGATGCATTTCATCAGGGCCTGGTGACTTGCAGGCATCTAACTTTTCTAAGTGATTTTTAACTTGTTCTTTTTTTATTTTATCTGCTAAACCTACCCCCTTCCCATTAGCATTCACTATGTTAGGCATTCCTTCAGACTTCTCGGTGAAGACCGAAACGAAGAAGTCATTAAGCATCTCCGCCATTTCCAAGTTTCCTGTTACTGTTTCTCCCTCTTCACTAAGCAGTGGGCCTACCCTGTCTTTGGTCTTCCTCTTGCTTCTAATGTATTGATAAAAAGTCTTCTTGTTTCCCTTTATTCCCGTAGCTAGTTTGAGCTCATTTTGTGCCTTTGCCTTTCTAATCTTGCCCCTGCATTCCTGTGTTGTTTGCCTATATTCATCCTTTGTAATCTGTCCCAGTTTCCATTTTTTATATGACTCCTTTTTATTTTTTAGATCATGCAAGATCTCATGGTTAAGCCAAGGTGGTCTTTTGCCACATTTTCTATCTTTCCTAACCAGCGGAATAGCTTGCTTTTGGGCTCTTAATAGTGTCCCTTTGAAAAACTGCCAACTCTCCTCAGTTGTTTTTCCCCTCAGTCTTGATTCCCATGGGACCTTACCTATCAGCTCTCTGAGCTTACCAAAATCTGCCTTCCTGAAATCCATTGTCAGGCTGAGGCTGTACAAGCTCCTGTTAATAGTTCTTAACAGTAAATGCAAAAAATATTTTAACACACTATACATGGAGAAATGTATATCCTAAATATATCTTCAACCCACATTCTAGAGCAAATCAGAGCAAACTGAACATGATTTGCATACACTTAACTCTCAGATAAACCAAAGAATGCATTTCATTCAAACTTTGTAGTCTGCATATTCCATTTCTTAATATTTTCTTTATAAAGCTTTTTTTTGCTTTCACGGACTGTTCTTGCATTCTAGTTGTTAATATAGAACCCAATTTTGTAAGGTGCTGAATCCCTCTTCGGAGGTCCTGAGTGCTCTCAAATCTCAAGTCAAATAGCAGTTGAGAGTACTCAGTACCTTACAGGATCTGGCTCGTAGAGTCAGTTCCTCCACTTCCTTTTCAAGTAAGAATTGGATTAACTTCAGCAGCGTGGCTCCCTTCAACCTCTAATGTCTAGGTTCCCTTCATTGGCAGCTGCCTCATGAAATTTCCCTAGAAGGGGTTCCTCAGAATGTAAGGCAGGGATAGTCAATTAGTTTTTGCTAAAGTCCAGATTTCTTGGTCAAGGTAGAGTCAAGGTCCAGACTCCAGAGAAAATAATGACAATAACAAGTAAATAAAAAGATTTCGGAGTCCATTCAGAAGTATCTGGTGGTCTGGATTTGGCCCGCAGGCCGCCTATTGGCTACCCCTGATGTAAGGGATCCACACTCAGGAGCTTGTACAGCCTCAGCTTGTATTAACTCCTTAGTGACTTCTCCATGGGATTCGATAGAGGTAGAGGGCAGGTTTATGTTTCATGTCCTGGTCCTTCTATACCAGCATTTCTCAAATGCGGCCACCATGGCCACATGCGGCCATCAGAGGCTTTTCTTGTGGCCACAGCCACCTGGGTGGTGATTGGGGGTGGGGGGGCAAGAATTTACCCCTCCCCTGGGTCTGCAAGTACAGGTTGGTACCTGCCCCTGTCTGGAGCCACAAACGCCAGAGGAGCAGACAGCTGGTGTCAATTCTCCACCTTCACATGGGCAGTGGGGCTCAGGCTTCTGTCTTCAGCCCTGGGGCGGCAGGCGGCAAGCTTTGTCCATGTGGTGGCAGGCTCCGGCCACTGGGCTTCAGGCTCATCCTCCCCGCCCATCGCCTCTGGCCCCCGTTGCCTCCCCTGGCCCGTGACACATCCACCCCATCACCCCTGGCCCCCAATGCCTCCCTACCCAACTCCCAATCAAAGGTGTAATTTGTCCCCCGGCTTGCCAGGGCTGAGTAAGTCTGCTGTGAAAAGTGATATTGTATGTTAATATCACATTACTTTTCACAGAAACAGACTTACTAGCTAGCAAGTCTATTAAAAAACAAACAGAAACCAAAAAGCAAAAGGAACAACAACAACAAAAGACAAGAACATGCAGAACACCTTATTTATGTTTCTATTCTGTTTAGGTCCAGTAAAGAATAGAGACAACTGTACATTGTTGTTATTACTGAGTCTGCAAAAAAAACTAAATAAATGACAATGATTTGAACATGTATATGTGCATATTTATTTGTTTAACTAATTAAGTAAAAATGGTCATTCTGGCCACCAGTAAGAGTTAGTGACCGCACTTTGAGGCCACCAAAAAATTTGTTGCGTGAACCCCTGTCTATACCATACCCATTCATTCAGGATCCTTAGCAGTACAGAGGAGCCACCTGGGACAAAAGAGAGTGGTGCTCTGGAGGTGAATGATATTGCCTTTCATGTAAGTTAAGAGATCCTCACACAACTTCCCCTCCAAATGTTGTTCCTGAGGAAGACGATTAGGGTGTTATAAATTTGCATGGATGCTGCACAGACTTCAGTTAAAATAGCTACCTTATATTTTAAAGGTAATGAGACACATTCATATAACTCTGTTGATGTAAATGGAGTTACACCAGGGACGAACTTGGTACTGAGTCCAATCTTGATTCTGGGGCTGCAACAGATATACACTCATTAAAACTTCTGACTGTCTTGCATCAGAGTAAATGTGGTTTAATTCTTACTACAGCTAACACAATTGTCTGATCCAAAGCATTTAACATCTTAAAAGAGAAAAATCCATTCTAGAAAAGAATAAAGCAGCCGTTTAAAGATATAGGGCCAATTTCTCTCTTGATATAAGCGGGTTTAACTCCATTAATTTCCACTGACTACTCTCAACATCTGGTGACCTCTCTGGCACAAACTCAGTCTTTTTGGTGTAATCCACTAAGTCAATTTGTATATTTCTTATTGGTCTGTCATAAAAGCTTTATTTTTAGTAGGACAGTATTTTTAGAAAACTTGAAATATTTGATCTCTGCATTTCATATTTAGAAAGCCTAGTTAGAAAAAGAACAGTCCAGTCATATGAAGATGTGATATCTCTAAAGACAGCAGTTAGCTGTTTAAATAGTAAACAATAAATAAAACATGAATCTTGTACCTGCCAAACCTTGCTCACATGAATAGGCCTTACTTACCCAATGGAAGCCCATTATAATTGTTGGCGTTTGCTCAGCACCCTTAATAGTCAGGCAACTTATTTAGATGCCTAAATATGAAATTAGGCACCTGTTACACTAATAAAATAATACCAACAGGATCTTATAAGAGGGATGAGGCAAAATGCCAGGTTTATTGTAAATACAAAGAGCAAGAAATCAGGATATGCAATTCAATATTATTTCACTACCATTCCTTATTCATTCACACACACATTCATACAAGTTCTGCAGAGTTGTTATAGTTACCAGCCTAGAGGTTGCTTGTGGCAGAGTACTGGCCAGGTAGCCTGTACACGAGGGTGGAGCCAAGTCCTTGTCAGATGCGCATCCGATGCTCATGGAGGGTGGTTGCAGAACCAGACTCCAAGTCCCTTAGTTTTTGGTTCTGTTCTTATAGGATTTTGTCTTTATACAAAGTCTATGGGAATAGCTTCATCATGCTGATGTTTGTTTGAAGTGATTATCAATCAGCAGGTGGCACATCCCTGACGGCTGAGTGTTATCTTGTTCTTCGGAGTCTTCAGCCCTCCATGGGAGGGGAAGGCGTGGGGCACTTGGATGTATTCCAGCATGCCCTGCGGGGTCATCCGGTTATCTCCGTGCTACGTATTCTTCAGCCATTGGAGGTCACAGTTATAACTCTTAGGCTGGCACCTTTGATTTGCTAATTATTTATTTGCATCACACATATTCATCCTTTATCTTTAAATCACATCTTACACTTTTGTTTTACTACCTCCTCTTCCTTGACATCCTTATTTTACAATTCTATTTTCCAGATGTGACAGACTTTCATCAGTCTATTTAACCTTTTTAATACAATAGTAGAAAACAAGCAGGATAATAAACGAAGTGGGTAAGGGATTTCTGCAAGACAATTTCAGAGCACAGTTGTTTTTACAACAACTCTTATCACCTCCTCGGATGTGTAATTTTTCACATAGAGATACAGGGAGGATGGTTTTAATTAGCTTGTCCTTGGTGCTTGAGCTTCTATATTCCTTTCTGTTGGCTTGATTTGGTTTGGGGCCTAAAAGGGGATATATCTATACCTATGAAATTACAAATAAATATATATAGTTAGTTTTTTTATTTATATATATATTTATAATCTCAATATCTCAACACACCCATGTTCAAAAATTTGTCAAAGCTTTTATGATAGATCTATAGCAAGTATATACATGTTTTTATTCATGGACTACACCATAGTGACTTTGTTCGTGAGGTTGCTGGATGGTTGACCTTCAAGAGATAATGGCAATGGAACCAAATGCGGGCACAAGATAAGTCTCTCATTTCTGTACTGTGTAAAGACTAATGCAAAGCTGTGATGTGTATTTTCAAAGCAACTAACTCTGATCCTGTGCTAAAGCTATATTACAATGACTTATACTAGGTGATGCTATCCTTTTTTTTTTTTTTTTTTAACCTTTCATTAGTACTGATAATACTTTGCACTCATTGACAACTGCAATTCAGAATATGGCATCCATACTAGCCAGTTAGTCTGCTGAGTAGAGGGGCATCATTCTCTGATAAAAGCTGGGTTTTCTTTTAATTGAACATCAGTGAATAAATCAGGTGTCAAGAAATCCTATTGATTAGCACGGAATTCATGTGGTATACGTATTGATTAAAGATAAAGGGGTGGAAGAGTGAGGGGAATGAAACTGGACTGCCAGTCAGAAAGCAACTTGTTCATGACAATAAAGCAAAGTGAACCTTTTTAAAAACAAAAGCAAACATACTCTTATTGATAAACCAGTATTGGTTGGTTCATGTATACTAAGCATTTGACCAATCTCCTACTGAAGTCAATGAAAAGACTCCCATGGGCTCCCTTCAGGTTCAAAGGGGAAACATTTGCTCAGTGGCAAGTTACTAGAAATGTGTCATCTCTGGAGGAAAAAAAACAGATCAAAATATTCCAGAGAATTTCAGCATACTTGTGTACTTGTACAGGACTGGAGTGGGGCTAAGGATTCAGTGTGTGTTTGTACAGTTATTATGTATTTTATGTATTTTATTAACCTAGAGAATTGTTCAAGTATTGAACAAATCTCTTTCTATTAGCAGGCTATATAGCATATTGTTTAGGGCATTAGAACTACAGAATCTGGAGTTGCTGGTTCAAGACAACAGAAAAACTTTACTTTTTATTCATTTTAAAACTGTTTATTCAGTGGAGGAGTAAATAATGGCATTTGTATGGTTTTCTGTATTTTTCACTGCTTCTTTGAGCAAACTAGATATAACGTAAAAATTTCAAAATGCACTTAAGCTCCTTAGTGCCTAAATCTCCTTTAAAAATAGAACAGAGGCTCCTAAATCATATAGGCGCTTTTGAAAATTTTACCCATAGGCCATGTCTGCACTACAAAGTTTTGCAGACAAAAGTTATGTTGGCCTACTGCCACTGCAATTAGTATATCACTTGTGCACATGGATACTTTGGCTCCTGGCTTTAGCACAACTTGTATTCACAAGGAGTGCTTGTGTCAATGCACAGCGCAGTGCACCAGGGGTAGGTATCCCAGTTGCAACCCGCTACCGTTCAGCGTAATGTCTTTTGGATAGTTTTGGCAACACATGGTGAGACAGAAATGACACACGCAGTGATGACTGGGAGCAAGGGGGCTTCTACCCCGGGGGCTCCGGCAGCAGGGCTCGGGTGGCAATTTAAAGGGCCTGGGGCTCCGGCTGCTGCTACCACAACGGAGCCCTGGGCCCTTTAAATCTCCGCCTGAGCTCTGAGGGGAGCCCCTGGGGCTGCGTCGGCAATTTAAAGGGCCTGGGATCTGCTCATAGATGTCGAAGTTTCTACAGCTGGTTTGGAGCTCTGCCTACACAGCCTCTTATTCCCACAGGCCCAGGAGATCCAATATCTCCAGTCTGCTCAAGGCAAGAGCGCGTCTGGCAGAACATGGTCAGCTTTGCAGTTGCACAAAACAGCAGATAGAGGTGTGCTCACCAAATTGGATAACCAGGAATTTCCCAAATTTGCAGGAGTTCTAAAGGCAGGGCTTCTGGTCTGCATGACCCCAGGCAGTGGAGCTAATAATTGTGACCAGAGCAGACTACACAGCCGTATGAAAGCGCTGCTGGGGCAGCGCTTCAACATGTCTAGTGAAGACATACCCTTAGGCATTAAATTCCATGGGAGTTCTTGTCTAAATGATGACTGCAGAATTTGGCCCCACATTTGTTCTCTAAGCCAATCAGAACAGAATAGGTCAATAACTTTACAGTGAACAGCACCCTGTATTGCTTTTGCATCCATCAGGCAAAATGATTAAATCTCTTTTAGTCATTTGATATAATAGAAATAAATTCAGTGTCCTTAGAACTCTGTCACAGTCTCCTACTTTAGGAATAATTGTTGAAGTGAAGCTGAAACATTTATCTAACAGCAGGAGGATATTATCTTTGCACAATGTTCTAGTCAATTGACATCTTTCATTAATTAGCTTTTATATCAAGAGATATTTCTTACAGAAGAATTCATCTTTCTAACAGAAGGGTGACCAGCTGCTGACAGTTGGATTTTGCCAATAACTCTATATCAAATAATATAAAATGGGCTTTAAAATGTTTAGATTTCTTTCTGAACCATGACTGGATCTGGCTAATTTGCTCCTTTTCAGCTATTTTGACCACAAGAAATAAGCCACCTACATGTGAATAAGTAAATAAATTTTAAATATAAAAGTGGTTCTTATTTAGTTTCCTCTGTGAATTCAGTGCTAATGAAAGATGCCAAACTGTTAGCCTTGGAGACTGAAATATTCTCTCTCTCTCTCTCTCTCTCTCTCTCTCTCTCCACAGAATGGGGAATGCCAATAAGTATACCAATTGAAACAATGGTTTTGATATATAGACACTTGTCCTCTAGGGCAGGGGTGGGCAAACTTTTTGTCCCAAGGGCCACATCTAGGTGGGGAAATTGCATGCAGGCCATGAATGTAGGGCTGGGTCAGGGGTTGGGGTGCGGGAGGGAGTGCAGGGTGCAGGAGGGGTGCAGGGTGTATGAGGGGGCTCAGGGCAGGGGGTTGGGGTGCAGAAGGGGGTGCGGGGTATGTGAGGGGACTCAGCAGGGGGTTGGGTGCAGGAGAGGTGTGGCAGGGGGCTGGGATGCAGAAGGGGTGGGAGATGTACAATGGGGCTCAGGGCAGGGGGTTGGGGTTCAGGAGGAGGTGCAGAGTGTAGCTGGGGGCTCAGGGCAGGGAGTTGGGGTGCAGGTGTACAAGGGAGCTCAGGGCAGGGGGTTGGGGCGTAGGGGGGGTGCATCAGGAGGTTAGGGTGCAGGAGGAGTGTGGGGTGCAGCAGGGAGGTCAGGGCAGGGGTTCAGGGTGCAGAAGGGGGATCAGGACAGGGAGTTGGTGCAGGGTTCAGGAGGAGTTCGGGGTGCGGGCTCTGGCCCGGCGCCACTTACCTGGAGCAGCTCCCAGGTGGCAGTGGTGTGCACCGGGGCTAGGGCAGGCTCCTTGCCTGCCCTATCCCCGCGCCGTTCCTGGAAGCTGCCGGCACCACGACCCTGCGACCCCTGGGGAAGGGGGGGCAGAGGGCTCTGCGCTCTGCCCTCCCCTGCGGGTACCTCTCCGGAAGCTCCCATTGGCCGCGGTTCCCCGTTCCCAGCCAATGGGAGCTGCAGGGGGCGGTGCCTGGAGGCGGGGGCAGCGCATGGAGCCTTCTGCCCCCCACCCCCACGGGCCTCAGGGACGTGGTGCCAGCCACTTCCAGCAGCAGTGCGGGGCCTGCAGCGCCATGGGGGTGGCAATCCCATGGGCCAGATCCAAAGCCCTGATGGGCGGGATCCGGCCTGCAGGCTGTAGTTTGCCCACCCCTGCTCTAGGGGCTGAACTAAGACCTGGTCTACATACTAACTTGTACCAGTTTAGTTATACTGATTTAAAAACTCCTGTGGGGACACTCTCTTGTTTCAGTATGAGTGGCTTATTTAATTTTATTTTAAATCTGTTCCTACCAACTTACTCTAAACTGAAATAAGCCCTGCTCAAACCAAAATAGGTGTCCACAGAGTCTTTTGGCACTGCACTTAAATAACACCTTGAGTTAAACAGATGCAACTTGGCAGGTAGACAAGCTTTAAGACTGTCCCGCATCTTGTATAAGATGCCAGACAGCCAGCAAATGGAAGTGCTTTCAATTGCTACAATCTTGGGACCACATCCTGCTCCCATTGAAATCAATGTGAATTTTGCAGATACTGGAACGGGAGGAAGATTGTGACCCTCAGGAGGACATGAGCTGATCTACCATAGAAGTGGAAGATTCCATCTCATTACTTTTCTGAGGCAATCTTGTACCACCCCTTATTTTAAAGTCTATTTTGTAACCCTGAATTGCATTTCACACTCTTTGTGTCTTCTTGATTTTTTTTCCTCTCCTTCTGCTCGGGACTCTCCTCCCACTCTTTCTGACCTTGTCCACAGTGTGGACTTTCCGAAATTCTTCCATCATTTGCAGCTCCATTGCATTGGTGCAGTGCTGCTGTAGACTGGTTTCCTTCCATGTGCTGCTCAGAGCAGATGTAAATGACATTGTGGTAAAAATCCTAGTGGCCTGACACGATTCACCATTGCTAGAATAACTGGAGATGCACTGGTGCAAGAGAAACCATGGGAGAGCATCAGAAAATCCTCAGTGTAGTTACAGCTTCTGTGCTCAGAACTTCTTTCTCCACTTAGTATTCCCCCTCCTCAACCTGTCCTTGCTCTGGATCCCTTTCCTTAGCCAATGCATATCCCTGAAGTACCTCCAGTACTCCTTCATTGGCTGTATGAGCCCTTTTCTTTGTTTTTATTTCTGTTCTTATTCTTGTTCTTAAATGTTATCTAAAGTGAATTTGGTGCTTGTGAGAGGTGCCAGATGGACAATCCTGGAAAATGAAGTCCTAATTTACTTACAGATAAAGGGCTTCACAGACAGCAACAGTGCAAACTTCCTCTTCAGTGACCCCAGTCTAGCATGCCTCAAACCTGACTTAAGTAGTTTACTCCCCAGGCCTATAGTATCCTTGGCCTCTTTGATCAGTGTTTATGATGTGTGTGTTTTAAGTAGACTTTCCATAAAGAAATGACCGTCTCAGTTTAATTTGCATTGAAAAATTCAACTGGGATCTGCTTAATTATCCTGAGTAAAGTTTCAGTGCAAAAATAAACTCACCAACTCATCAAACTGCAGAAAGAGTTCCAGGGGACATGTGTAGCTGCTTTCAAGTACAGAAACGGCTTTTTCTTCTTGGAATAATGAAGAAAGGAGAGGGGAAGAATTATTTTAAACTTGTAAAAGTGTTGCTATGGCTGAGAATACCCACTGGGTCCTGTAGAAGCCACATAAATCCTTTCTGGGTTGTTGTTTTTTCAGTAGACAACTAAGTTAAGTGGCTAATTTGAATCTGGGAGGAGCAGCAGGAGAAAGCCCTAGCAGGAGCCACATTTGAGCCATGGCAGCACCCATGGCAGGAGCCACTTTTCACATTGAGCAGCAGTGCTGCTGCTCTTCCTTTGTAGCCCAGTCAGCCAGATTTTCTTTTGCCCTAAAAACTCAGCCAGGAGATCCTTAATGTCACCAGTTGAATTTCTAAATAAAGACTGAAACTGCACAGGTAATAGGCCATATGAGGAATGGCCATGAATAGTGCTCTGGAAACCTGTGGCTCTCTGTAGGGCACTAAGTCCTGGTTCATTGAAGGTCATTGGGAGTTCTATTACTTGCTTCAGTGGAACCAAGATCAAGTTGTAAGTGGGGAGAGATGCTGAGAGAGAAAATTGCTTTCCAATAGAAAGGGGGTTAAAAAAATACCGTGGGAAAAAATGCAATGTCTGAGCTTCATATAGTGCAGAGGAATATTTGCTTAAACAGTTTGCCCTAGAATATAAAGGGGAACAACTCATGAAAATATTTTAATTGGTTTTAGGTTCAAAACTTCTTTTTACAAAACCTAAATCTGGACCAAATTTAATCCAAGAATGTCTCTTTGTAAAGGACTTCGGCCCTTATAAAGACGTCAGGGCTGGTCTTGCCTGTTCTGGTGCTCGAACGATCTCCGCCAGCTCCTGAATAAGGAGGGCCATGCCATCTCCCCTTGGTTCCTGTGAGAAGACATGACTCTGCCCCTACATTCTGGATCAGTGGTGGGCAACCTGCAGCCACTGGGAGCTGTGGGGGGCTGTGCCTGCGGACGGTCAACGTCAGCAAAATGTCTCGCGTCCCGCAATCAGATTACCCTGATGGGCCGCATGTGGGCCTCGGGTTGCCCACCACTGTTCTGGATCATATTTCTAAAATGTATTGGGGATTATGATGTCTCTTGTGATATGTAGTATTGAACCCCTCTACTGCCTAGGGATGTGTATTCTCTAGCTCCATTCAGCTATGCTGCCTCTCCCCTCAGCACATTGTCTATTTATCTTTTCTTTCTACATTATTTATATCCACCTTCTTTTTGTGATACTTCACACCTACTCTCTTCTATCCTCTGATCCTCCTTTTGTTACCCTGCCCTCTCCCCTAGTCACACATTTTTAAAAAAAAGGTTAGTAAAAAACGGAGTATGTTCTCTCTGATACAGCTCTGCTCTTTTATGATTAATCTGTTGGTAGGAAATTTACAAGCTTTCTGATGCACCAGAGAATAGTGATTCAGAGGCCAGGATTCTCATTAAGGTTGTTGCAGGTGAAGACACCCTGTGGTGGTTTAACACCCTCATCTGATTTCTTTATTTAGGCTACATTTAAAAGAATAAAAGTGCTACATAGAAAGAGAGACACTTACAATAAATTCGTTTGTAATTTTTCTGACTATTAATTATGCTCTAGCTCAACCAGAAGTTATGTGCAGGAAACACTTGGTGCAATTCTGTGGCCTGGATTATGCAGGAGGACAGACTAGATGATCATCATGTTCTCTTCTGGCCTCAATTTTCATGAATTTACGTACATGTAGTACATTTCTGCACAGTTATGAGTGATGTTGTAAGAAGGGAGGGGAGAAGATGAAGACTTCCAAATATATTAGACTTAGGAAGCCATTCATCTTTCTGCTGATGTTTCCTAACTTTGTTTTGTCACATGCTTTTTCTAGAAAATATTTATATTCAGAGGTGGGCTTTACCCAAGACCCTCATCTTGCAGTAAAGTCTTAATGCTGAATTTATGTTATCACTTTAGTTTCTTTGGAAACAGCCAGGATGTTACCAAAACAGCATTATGACTTCACTGACATAACCTCGGTAGAATGACTTAATTGAACAGAAATGTAGTCCATGATTCAGCACATAAGCTTGTGCTCAATTTAAAATCCCTTTGATTTCTATGGGGTAGGCACACATTTAAGAAATTTCCTGAACTGGACACTTAACAGGTACCTGATGGGGTGCGTAGTGTAGAACTGATGAATGAAATTGTTTTTAATTGTTCACTTTATTAATGTAACTTCATAAGTAAAGTTTTATGAATAAAACAATATTCATTCATAAAACCGGTTACCCCAATAACTGGCTAATTAACAATTAAGATGCTTGTTAAGAGCCATAGCTGTTCAGTCAGCTGCCTTTGTAAATTTCGCTATCAATCCAATTCCTGCTTAAATCACATGGGCCTAGTCTTCACTTACCGGCTGGTCCGGAGGCACGCCATCGATGTTCTGGGATCGATTTATCGCGTCTGGTTAAGACGCGATAAATTGATCCCGGATCGATCCCGGAAGTGCTCACAATCGGCGCCGGTACTCCAGCTCGCCGAGAGGAGTACGCGGTGTCGACGGGGGGAGACTTCCGGCCGCGTCTGGACCGCGGTAAGTCCGGAGTAAGGTACTTCGAATTCAGCTACGTTATTAACGTAGCTGAATTTGCGTACCTTAGTCCGAAGTCCGGACTAAGTGTGGACCAGCCCTAAGACTTGCACTGTTTCAGTATTGTAACTTCTGTTCACCATTTATTACACTTGCCTACAGTGTAACTTCTGTTCACTGTTTGCCATCCATTATACTTGTCTATATTGTAACTTCTGTTCACTGTTTGCCATATTGTAATTCAAACCCCATTTTTAAAACGCTTACTCCATTTTGTAAGTGCTTGCTGCAACCTTCATACTTGCAAACCCTGCTGTAATCTTATTAGTTTAGTTTAGAGGTGTGAATGAGGTATGTATGGATGATGGAATCAACCTCCAGCCCCAGCCTGTCCTGATTAAATAGAGTTCAAACACCAAAGGCTGAAGATGCAGACAAGAGCCCTAACAAAGTAAGAAGAATCCACCCTAAAAAGAAAAGGTACAATAGAAGGAAGATCAAAGCCCGGTCCCAGGCTGAAAGTCATGTCTGCAATTGACGGGTGATCGATCACCAAACCCAGAGGCAGCGTGACACAGCAAGACCTATAGACTCTGGATTCAAACTAAAGCCTACAAAAAGGATGGGTGAGATGGAAAACTTTGGAGGAGGGTAACATTCTGCTGCCAACATGGAAGGGCATCGGTGCATGCCCAACAGAGACCCAGCTCGTCCTTGTGCCGGCTTTCCTGGCCAGTTAGCCGCCACAAGCTACGAACCCAAGCTGCAAACTCAAGCCACAGACTCAAGCAGGACTGGTAACTATGCAGCAGCTGCAGAACATCTGATGGGTGTGTGTGTGTGTGTGTATAGGTATTAGGTATAATGTGTGTGTGTGTGTGTGTGTATAAGGATTAAGATATTAGTTATTGGTCATAAATCAAATTATCATAATAAATGTGGCATCTTTATCTTGTCCCCTTTAATAAGATCCTGCTAGTTTTTATTGGTATAACAGTAGGAGAGAGGTTCAATCTATTTTTACTCTGGAAAGTGTGCACTTCATATGTAATTTTTTCCTTCTGTTAGTGGAATAGAAGTGACACACAGAATTTTTTAATGATTATGTCTTGTAAAGAGTATACTTCTTAAAGTAACTTCTTTTCCCAAGAGTGAAATAGTGGCTCCAATGAAGTTAATAGAAGTTTTTCCATTGACCTCAAAGGAACCAGTAATTCACTCTCATAGTTCAGTCTTGGTATTGGTACTGTGGTCATAGTCAGTCCCTCTATCTGGTAGTTTCTCCAGATTACAACTCAAGTTGCTGGATAGACCAACACATGTGCCACTTCCACAGTACAAGCTTAGTATGTTACTTTAGACAGTGGGAAGCAGGGCCGGCTTTAAGCCGATTCAGCCGATTCCCTGGAATGGGGCCCCGCGCCTACGAGGGCCCTGCAATGTCCAGGGCTGCCGGCGGAGTGGGGGGGGGGAAAAAGCCACATCCTGCTTCTCCCCCCTCCCTCCAGCACTTGCGCCACCATATAGCTAATCAGTGCAAGCCTGGGAGGGAGGGGTGAGGAGGAGGAATGCGGCATGCTTGGGGAAGACGCGGGGCCAGGGCGGGGATTTGGGGAGGGATCCAATGGGGCAGGGAGGGGGCGGAGTCGGGGCGGGGCCAGGGTGGAGTTGGAGCAGGGGGAGTGCGAGACAATTCGCGTCCCGGCGTGGGGCCCCGCACCTGCTAAAGCCGGCCCTGGTGGGAAGGGGATATATGGAAGCCATTTGGGTGAAGGGTCAGATTACTTGAAGTAAGGGAGATTTAGGACTTGTAAGATGCTGGGAAGGGAATGTTTTCAGGAAGGGTTGTGTGCCTAAAGGGAAGAGCTAGATGTGAAGACAGGTTGAGTGCAGGTGGGGAGGGGCCGGGCAAGACGTGCCCTGTTTATGGGGAGAAGGATTTTTCTGGACAATCACGGAGGAGTGGGGAACTTGGCTGATGCACTCGACTGGATTCCGAGCTCACCCCAGGACAGAAGTAAACTCTCTGAATGAGATGCTTCAGACTTGTAATGGCTTGTAATTTTTAGCCCGTTAGCACTTTTCAATAGTGCCAAAACAGCTATAACAAATTGTTTCCTTTGTATTTAAATAACTTCATTTGTACAGTGGTTTTTATTAAAGCTGATTTCAAAAGCAAAATTAATTAAATGATTTGTTATAGCATTTTGACAGGTGCTTTTAGATATTGTTGCTATCTGAAACCAAATAGCAAGGAGAGGATTAGGAGGACAGTCTCTTCAATCTTCTTACAAAATTCCACAGTAGCATCTGTGTGTAAAGACGAGACTCAGTGATCTAAGGTTAACACTAATGACAACAAATTTGGATAAACCGAAAAGGTTTAAAGTACTGTGGAAAAACTCCAGCATTCCTCCACTGAGTATAATGGTATGAGGGTCCATGGGTCTGGAGCCTAGGGTTGCAGGGTCCTGGGCAACTAAAATCTATGTCACCACTAAGGAACTAGATGTAGTAGCACCCAACAATTACTAGAGGGGTAGACATCACAGGAAGTATTGCCAGAAGAGGCCAGAGCTACAGGACTCTGCAGCCGCCTGATGCACACCAACTATTTAAACCAGGAAGTTACCCCAAAGAGCCAGCTGAGCAACAACACAGACTCTGGCTTGCTACTGCTATAGACATCGTCACTTGCTCTTTACTCCTGCCTTTGACTCCGGCCTAGGTACCCATCTCCTGCTCGGCTTGGTAACTAATCTCGACTCCTGCCCTTCAGCCCCAGCCCAATGGACACTACAGGTCCAGCTGTCTAAACCCCAGCCATTACCAGTGCGCTGTGTCTAGAGCTACATTCACCCAAAGAGCTTCTAGCAGGAAAGGAGCAGTACAATTGCAACACACATTGACAGGCAACAGAACAGTTTCCAGTGGTGGAAATATTAAACCAGTGTTATACACTGGCCTAGAGGATGTCAGATCATACCTCCCTGTAGTGGCAGGCCCTAGGAAAGAGAAGAGCCTGCTACTTACTCAAAGTTAATGGAGTTATTTTGGTAGCTCAGGGAGTCAAGGTTTGTGTTTTTGGTGCTGGAGGTGCAGAGTTTGAGCTGTTCTAATATCTGCACTGTCTGTCTAGGCACATATGCAACCACTGCGTATTCTAGCCGCAATGGGTGTTTCTTTGAAAACCTGAATTGTAAAAGATTTTTTTAAAATTGCATTTTCTTCCCAAGTAAATATGTAGAGCCCTGCAAATCCGCAGATATCCGCTTTATATCCTCTGATATCCACAGAGCATTTTTGTGGATTGTGGATCGGTTGCAGATAAAATTTTGTATCCACACAGGGCTCTATAAATATGTACATACTGACTTTTTACCATTCGCTCTAATCGCTGGAATTATGGAGCCACACCTGAGAGCTTCGAGCATATGGAGAATGTACAAAGCTTCCTGCTTGCTTTGGCACAGGAAGTTCACTCTTGTAACAAGCAAGATGATTTCTGTGAAATGGAAACAGTATATTTTGTCTCCCACTGCTCACCAGCTGCAAACTGTTTACTCAGGAGAGGTGTTGCTGAGCTGGAAAAGAATATATAGTCATTGCTGAAGCTGGGAAGTAATTTAAGGAAGAGAAGACTCCATAGGTAGAGAGAATCAGAGAATCAATCGATTTGTGTTCATAAAGATTGTTTTATTGATAGTGCGATATATCAAGTATAATACACAGCTGCAGGACGGTTATTGGGTGAGATAATGAAAGGGAAAACATCAATTCACAACAATTAATGTGATAGCTGAGAATGCTAATTGTTAAATCATAAAAAACTAGAAATATGCTCCAATATATTATTTCTTCCTGTAATTTCAGATAGTTGCTCAAGTCTGGCGATAATGGTGGTTTTTCACATCTGGCTAAAATAATTGAAGATCCACCTCCATTTTGCCCCGAGGACTATATAATAACCTCAGCTGTGTGACAGCAATACATTTCAATTTCAGTAGTAATTATTTTATGATTGTTTCTAATGTCCTGCCTAAACTGCAAAACTGTAGTGTTAAAGGATTGTGTTACATGGTATGTAACACAGTTTAATCCCATCTACACATGCAGTTGTGTATATCAAATGTTATAAGATGGCTGAGAGATAGTATGTTACAACAAGACCCTGCTATGAAATAACATTTGCTGTGTAGAAAGACCCTTAAACTATGCAATCACATTGTTCTGTTAAATGTTCTATACACTGCTAAGTCCTCTCTATCCTAGGGTTTGAAACAGTGTTATTATCTTTCTCGCAAGTATAATCCAATTTGAACTCTGTATTTGATGTCCCCACAGTTGCAAAAGAAAAAAGGTTGGTTTCGGTGCCCCTTTTTCTGTTTTCTGATAAATTACCTAAAAAAAATATTTTCATTCCTTTTTAAATAAGCTATTTTTTACCTTTAGAAATATCAGTCAAGTGTGTGTGATTTTTTTTTTCCCACTAATTCTGCTAGAGTACTTGTAGTATACAAATTGTAGATTTACTGTCATTAAAGTGCGGGGGGATGTGAGATCTTTAACAAACATACCTTTCTTCCAATTGCTTATCGGTGGTTTGAGTTAAACAGTGAGTAACAATAACAAGGAAAAACAAAAAGAATTTCAAACAGAATAAAAATAACTCTCCTGTCATTTAACTAGTTTCTATTTGCTTGATATCTCTGTCATAATTCTTCTAGGTTTTAAATTGTGCAAAGAGTCCTCTAGGAAAAACAAAAAAGACAAAGAACTGGATATCTAATGGTAGGAGAGGGAGGCATGCAGCTGGAAAAACCTTTTTGGAGAGGAAAAAAAATACAAGCCTTCTTTATACACCATAAGGAAGCAAAAAAGGGCACAACCCTTCTCCCTCTCATTCCTTAGCGTCTTTATAGATGATCTACCGTATTTACAAAAGGCAGAGTTGCTGTGACTCATAGTGGAGAGGGATATATGACAGAACTGGGTGTAGGGATGGGTAGGAACTGACATAAGATAAAGCCAATTCTGATTAGTGTGAGGTAAATGGAAAATACATTGTGCAATTCTGTAACAGGATTTTGATACCAAGTATGGCCAAAGAACACACATTGGAGCCAAGATATACTATTGGATTATATGCTCCCATGAGTCTAGCTGGTAGAGACTGCTGAGCAGATGTGCTTGATTCAGCACATCTTCTGGTTACCCTTATTACATGGCTTCCAACTTGCGGACTAACACTATTCATATGAGGCTGTGATGATGCCCTACTGCCAGAGGAAAGGTTGCAGCTGCTTTCTGCTTCTATAGCCTCCAAACTTGATTGTTTCACCTTAGGGGCCCTGCGCGGCCAGCACAAACCCAAGCTGAATCTAGCTATGCTAGTACCAGGTTAACAATGATGTTTTGACCACAAGTATTCTGCAGAACTGATCTGAAGATTCTTACATTGTGTTAGTAGAGAGAGAAAGCAATTCTGATTTGACTGCAGGAATGGAAACTTACGGGCAATCTGTCCCCCATTATTGCCATTAAACCACTGAGAAGACTATTGATAAATGATAAAAATACACTTGTAGAACCACTGGAGTGTATGGTGGAGACCTGGTTTTAACAAGTGAATAAACTAGAATGGATTCCCCACTGTTTCCTATTATAATTTCTTTGCACTCTGAATCAGTATCACTAGCTGAATTACCTTCTTTGATCTAAAATTAGTGTGTGAGGCGCTTTCTTAAAATAGCTCCAACTACATCCTTCTCCATCCTCCTTCTGCCTGTTTCCATTAGATGGCAAGGGTCATTGCGTCTCCCAATAGTAAATAAGTTACAGGGTCTTAATTTTTATTCCTTGCATATACTAGAATGTTGACCTAGGGGAGAATTTTATAAGTGTCTAATAAAGGGCTTAGGACTACAAGTCCCACTGATTTTCAAGGGGAATTGTGCTCCTAAATCTCTTAGGTGGTTTTTAAAATCTTCCCTCTAGAGCAGACGTGGGCAAACTAAGGCCCCACGGGCCACATCCTAGACCCCGGCCCCTCCCCCACCTCCCCTCTCCCCCGCAGCCATGCCGCCTCACGTGCCGCGCTCTGGCCCGCCGCTCCTGCTGGGCAGCGTGGGGAGTGCAGCTGGCTCTGGCCAGGTGTCGCAGCTGCGAGCTCCTGCTGCTGGTAACGGGACAGGGAGCAGGGGGTTCTGGGTGGCAGACAGGGAGGAGGGGGCGGTTGGATGGGGCGGAGGTTCTGGGGGTGGTGGTCAGGGGATTGGGAACAGGGAGGGTTGGGAGTGGGAGTCCTGGGGGGCCTGTCAGGGGATGTGGATAGGGGTCGGGAGGGCAGTCAGGGAATAGGGAGCGGGGGGGGGCAGCGGTTGGATAAGGGGGTGGGATCCCGGGGGGCAGTTAGGGGCGGGGGGTCCCAGGAGGGAATAGTCAGGGGATTAGGAGCAGAGGGTGGTTGGATAGGAGGTGGAAGTCCCAGGGGGGCTGTCAGGGGGCAGGGGTGTGGATAAGGGGCAGGGCAGTCAGGGGACAGGGAGCAGGGGGGTTGGATGGGTTGGCAGTTCTGAGGGGGGCAGTCAGGGGGCGGGAAGTGGGAGGGGGCAGGGACCAGGCTGTTCTGGGGAGGCACAGTCTTCCCTACCCGGCCCTCCATACAGTTGCACAACCCCGATGTGGCCCTCGGGCCAAAAAGTTTGCCCACCCCTGCTCTAGTGAATTCTTTCAGTGGTATGACAGTACTGAAATTTGTCCAGTTCTAACTTGAACCATATTGTTCTCAAACCTATTTTGGAACCCCTATGCATGGCATGACCCCTTTTGGAGCACCTATGTGTGGCATGACCTTTTTGGGATGCAATGTCTTGCTTGACAATCTTCTGAAACCAATCATAACCAAGGATTTACTTCTGACACTACTGAATTTAACAGGGAGAGCTTCTTTACTATACTTTAATATACTTTACTTTATACTTTAATGTAATTAACTACTTAACTACTACAGTGATGGGATAAGAACCTGGATGGAGATTAAAAGTATTCTGTTCTTGCTTTTCAGTTCATATGTGGAATAGACTTTTTTGTCTTAATCATCTACATAATTCTTTTTTTGCCCCATATTTCTGCCCCAGTCTCCTCCAGTAGGAGTTGTGGGAACTCAGCACATTTCAAATTTAAACCATTTATTCTTGCAAGGAACTCCCACTAATGTAGTGGAAGGAATGAGTATGGAACATTTAATAAATAGAAATTTTGCAGTTAACCAACTCACTGTGCAGCTCAGAGAGCGATTTTACCTTTGTAGTTTTGTCTGTGAAGGGATCTTTCATAATGGCCTGTGGGAAATCCAGATTGCACACAAAACTTAGTAAAAACATTTGGACCTCTGATTAAGGGTTTACCAGACAACACTTAAAAAAAACAAAAAAACCCACTACCTCCTACTCTACTTTTTGATTTGTTAAGTAATCAAACATGCCAGTTTTCTCTGTTCATCCTGCCAAAAGGAATATTATTGGATTACTATGTTTTGTTTTGTTTTTTCAGCTTGGACTAAATGAAGTGAAATTTGATGCATTAGCCTCTGTAAAATAAGGTCAATTGAAAAAGAGTTGATTGTCCTTTTTATTATTGTTCTTTCTAGGTGTTCACAGCCAAGTTTAGATTTCTCCGCATAATCATGGCAGAAGGTGGATTTGATCCCTGTGAATGCATTTGCTCGCATGAACATGCAATGAGAAGGCTGATCAATCTGGTGAGGCTAACATGAGGACGCTGCTTTTTTTTTTTTTTTCCCCAGTGCTGACTGTAGCAATTTTATAATCACAGTTAAATAGGCTGCTGCCGCCACATGTCATTCTAAATGCATACACAATAGAACATCTTCTGGATTTTTAGCATGGTTTTAATTTAAATGTTTACAAATCGCAGATGAAGATGATACCTTTCTGTTTAAGATATTTACCAGGGTTGCAGTTGAACAGCATATACTATAGCTTAGGGTTACCATACGTCCTCTTTTTCCCGGACATGTCCGGCTTTTCGGCAGTCAAACCCCCGTCCGGGGGGAATTGCCAAAAAGCGGAACATGTCCGGGAAAATGGCGGCTCTGTTTAAGAGCCGGGCTGCCTGAACGCTACCGGCTTCGGGCAGCCCCGTGCCTGGAGACCCTGCGCCGCCGGAGCCCGGGAGGGGAAGTGCCCGGCTGGGGGCGCAGGGTCTGGAGGCACGGGGCTGCCCGAAGCCGGTAGCGTTCAGGCAGCCCGGCTCTTAAACAGAGCCGCCATTTTCCCGGACATGTTCGGCTTTTTGGCAATTCCCCCCGGACGGGGGTTTGACTGCCGAAAAGCCGGACATGTCCGGGAAAAAGAGGACGTATG
>NC_048302.1:96554275-96578969 GCF_013100865.1 Trachemys scripta elegans
GGGGGGGCGAGGCGAGGCGGGGGGGGGGGGGGGGGGTGGTTTTTGAATGGTGCGGCGACCGGCGAGATCGAGGCGCGGGGGGGGGGAGAGGGTTCGGAGCAGTCAGGGGACAGGGAGCAGAGGGGTTTAGATGGGTCGGGAGTTCTGGGGGGGGCTGTCAGGGGGTGGGGAGTGGTTGGATGGGGCGTGGGAGTCCCAGGGGTCTGTCTGGGGATGGGGGTGTGGATAAGGGTTGGGGCAATCAGGGTACAGGTAGGGGGTACAGTCCTAGGGGGCCAGTTAGGATGGGCGGAGGGTCTCAGGAGGGGGCAGTCAGGGGACAAGAGGCAGGGAGGCTTAGGTAGGGGGTGGAGTCCTGGGGGGCAGTTAGGGGAAGGGGTCCCAGGAGGGGGCAGGCAGGGGACAAGGAGTGGGGGGAGGGTTGGGGATTCTGAGGGGGGGAGTGGGAGGGGCAGGGGCGGGGCTAGGGCAGGACAGGGGCGGGGCTCCTCCCGTCCTCTTTTTTGCTTGCTGGATTATGGTAACCCTACTATAGCTGCACAGCTACCTTCTGTATCCATTGACTTGTGTCTGTCAGTATAAAACCTAAGGCCCCAGTTCTGCAAACACTTGGACTTCATAGGATGACACACATGTAAAGTTTCTCACATGCACAACATTTGCAGGATTAAGTTCTAAATTTGGAAGACCAAGACTGTAAAAATAAAATAGTTGAGAGGCAGAACCTAGAAACTCTGTGTTTTTTCCAGCTCTGCCACTGACTTGCTGAGTAACCTTGGGCAAGTTGTTCTACCTGTCGGTGACTTAATTTCTGATCTGTAAAATGGGAATAATTATTCTTTCACCCATATTTGTAATGTACTTGAAGATCTGTGGAAGAAAACAATTTCATAAACATTTGTTCTAAATATTGACAGGTGTGAACTGTGTCCAGCTAGGGAAATATGGTTACAAGTTTAAATATAATATATGTTTTAAACAACCACTCAAGCAGCCAACAAAGACTGCTTACTTATCTGTAATTAAAAGTGGATCAGAATTGCATGCATCACATTTGCGATATCTGGAGATGGTCTCTTAAGGTGCGGAAACTTGTACAAGTTTCATTATAACTTCTTGCACTGGATTCTGTGATAGCACCTCTCACATCTGCTAGCCTGGAACACTTTTCTCAGCCAGCCTTGTGGGACAGTAGCAGTGCTGTCTCATGCTTCTGCTCACATCCTTCTCCCAAGCATTTACAAATCTGGACCCACTCTCTTCTCCATGTAAAAATCTGTGGATGCACAGGACTCCCAGCCAGTGCTTTGGCTTTGAATACTGGATTGCTTTCAGCATCTTTGAAAATTGATTTAAGAGAAACCTTTTAAAAAACCAGTAAAGAGGTGTTAGCGGAATATGGATACGTTTCCACACATCACTTTTGAGTCCAGGGAAAACTGGGGTGAGTAAGGTGTCAGTGCATATAAGTTCCACTCTTACCACCTAGGACAGTCTTTTGTGCTTAGTTATTGCTCTCTACTTTCAGTTCAAAAGCATAACTAAATTAAGACTTAGGAAGTGCGGAGTCCTATGGTAGTAGTTCTATAATTTCGATGTCAATAGGTATTGCTGCTCCAGTTAATGTACCTGCTTGCTGTATTGCAAACTAAGGATACCTTGGAGCACAGCCACAGTAAACTTTAAGGATTAATACCTCTTACCATGTTATGTGTTTCTTGTTTTTATAGCAAATATCAACCCTACAAAATTAATGGAAAATAACATCTCCAAAATCCCATTTGCCTCAATACATTTATTAGTCAGTGGCAACTTATGAAGATAATGACTGTGTTCAGCTCTTCTTTGACTACCATGAACCATGCTTTTAGTAGATATTCCAGCTAAGACAGAGTGAATTGAATCAAGTGATTAAATGTCAAGCTGGTCAACCAAGCAGCTAATACCAGTGTTTACAATTATTGGATGTTGTCATACACACAGGGCTACAATTACATTTTCATCCCCTCTTTGTTGAATTAAAAAAATTAAAAATTATCTATTTTGTTCTTGTCTGTATTTTTGCAAGGTTTTATATATATATAGGAATAGATTCTTCTGATGTTGTAGAAGATTTTAAGGCCAAATAATATCTAGCTCTTAGACTGTGCTTTCCATCACTAGATCTCAAAGTGCTTTACAAAAGAGGTCAGTATCATTATCTCCATTTTTGGGAAAGTGAGGCACAGAGAGGGGAGTGACTTTCCCACCTCAAGTGTGTCTATTTACCTGGTTTTGCGTGCTTGAAGAGGGAAAAGGCAGGTGGCTTTCTGCCCCTTCTCTACTGCCTCCAAATTCTGGTGGCAGCCTGGGTCTTGTTTGGCTTTCAGCATAAGTTTTAGAGCATTCTCAGGGTTGTTCTACCTTATGCTGGCCTATATGGTCCCTATGGGGCTGTTCTGGCAGGATTGATAGAGCACATTGCCTTTGTACGCTGGCTTGCTCCCACCACACTACCTGTGCCAACGGAGTTAAGAGCAGGTAAGGTAGAGCTCGCTGTGTGGACTTCATGCTACTCAGGGATTACCATATCCAAGCCCTCTTTAAGTCGGCTTTCCATTGGTGCAAAGGGGACAGAGCAGAGGCCAAGATCTGCAAAAGAATATATTTCTATTTATACTCCTTAGAAGGAGACCAGAGGTTGGGGGAAGCTGAAGAAAAATTAAGGAAGCATTTTCCTTTCCCTTCCTGTGGACCTGCAGGAAGCAACAAGCGCCAATGATGCTTAGGAAGCTTGTCAGACCACCTCACAAACCTTAGGAGGCCTTATGGGGTCACCCCTGACTCTCACTGAGCCTTAGACTCATTAGGGACCTACATCCTCCTCTAAGCGTTAGGTGGCTCAGAATGACCACACAAGCGCTAACGAGCAATCTCAGGCTCTGTCTACACTTCAAGTGCTGCAACAGCACAACTGTAGCCGTGCCACTGCAGCGCTGTAGTGAAGACACTTGCTACAGTGATGCAAGTATTTTTTTCCGTAGCTTTAGTAAATCTGTCCCCTGAAGAGGCAATAGCTAGGTAGGTGTAAGAATTCTTCCATCGACCTAGCTGTGTCTACGGGGATTAGGTTGACCTAACTGAGTCAGGCAAGGAGTGAAATTATTCACAGCCATGAGCAATGTAGCCAGGTCAACCTAAACTTTAGGTGTAGACCAGGCCTAATATTCACAGAGAGGATGTCATTAGCCATCTTTGACTATGGGGTTGGGACCCTGGTGACCCTCCTAAGGTAGTGTGAGCCACAAGGGAACAACAGAGGGCCTGAACCCGCAAGGTGCTGGGTGCCCCCTGAGTGCTCTCTGTTTGCATTGACTTCCAGCCCTCTTGAGTTCAGTTGGATTAAGGGTTCTGTCACCTTGCAGGAGTGAGCCCATAAAATGTATAATGAAAATAGTGGTAGCTAAGTGATATCTAAAACAAGCAGAATACATGTGAACAAATCCAGTCAGTTCTAGATCAAACAGTCCAAGTGGAGGCAGATTTCTGAGCAGGTAAAAGTGAATTATAGCTGTGTCTGTCTCGGGGAGACCACTTTTCCCATAAAAGAGTTTAATTTGAAAGTTCAAGACAGCTGTCATTCTTTCCATCTCCCAATTCTGAGCCTTACACTATGCTGATTAAATAGTAATAATAGTAATTTCTCTGTGATCACTCATGACTACCCCGAGTTGAAATGTGTTTACATTGTTTGACCATTTTATTAAAAGTAGAAGAGAGACTATTGATTGTACATTGAAAATTTCAGTAACTCTGTGTCCTAGGAGTAGTTATAATCTGTATGTTATATTGTGGCAGGACTGTTTTTGATCATCTGAACCTTTGTCTGCCTCTTTTCCTTTTACTGATAAAAAGAAATCATACTGTATCTCTAGTGCCACCAAGTGACTACTCAGTCAGTTAAACTATGGGTCATTAAGGTTTTGATCCTTCAAAACCATCTGCCTGGAAATGCAGCTGTAGGTGTCACCCCGTATGGGTCACTTTGCAGAATAGAGCCCTTCCATTATGTGGTCCAAAAAACATGCATGTTCTTTGTTTGCATGTTAGACATAAGTCTGGTAGTTCCCTCTCAAGATCTGCTTTTGTTGTTCAATGTTATCCAGGCAGTCTTATTATTATGATCATTTCTGGTCTCTCCGATTTGTTGTCTATTATTCCGTGCAGCCAGAGGCATTGTGGGACTCCCTGTTAGGTTCAGCTTGAATGATGGAGGTGTGAAGGTCTCTTCCCCTGACTTTTGTACTGATACCTTGCTCTGCTGCTTCACTCCTTTCTGTGTTCACTAACAGCAGGGTACTGGTGACATTCTAATCTCCCAGCAAAGCAATACAATATAGGCTATGAAGTTGGGGGGAGGAGAAAAGGGGGACTGGTATGACTGAGGGGAGAGATAAAGGGAGGAGCAATTCCTTGCCTGGAAGACAACCATCTCCTCTCTGCTGAACTGTTTCTCTTTTGCATTCCCCTCCATATTATTTCTGACCCTTCAATAATAAAATGAGCATAATGTTTCTGTGACAGGTTCCCCCCAGGGACTGGGGTGCCACTGAGCCCGCCTGACCCACCAGCCTGGGTTCCCTTTACACTGTACTGCTATGCAGCCTGTCAAGCCCTTCCCCAGGCTTCAGACTGCACTTTACCAGCACACATACAGATAGGGACACACCCACACACATGCTGAGATCAGCTCTGCATGGGAAGGCTCAGCTAAGGAACTGCCAGTACTCAAGTGCACACCCCCTCTGGAGGGTAAACTCAAAATTATACCATCTTGTGCTGCACAGAGAACTGTACAACACAAGCTCATAAAATTTTCCCCCTCCCTCAATGTGAAGAGAGATATGCAACAGCTTTCTGCCCCAAGTATGGTTTCCAAACACTGGTTTTAGACAAAACAAAAACAAGTTAATTAACTACAAAAGATAAATTTGAAGTGATAGCAAACAGATCAAAGCAGATTACTGAGCAAATAAAACAAACACTCAAACTAAGCTTAAGGTACTAAGGAAAATTTTCACCCTAAATGTTGTTTTAGGCAGATTGCAGAGATTCTTAAAAACCAGCTGCACTGGCCTGCAGCTTGAAACTTCAGATATTTCATCCACAGGCTAGACACCCTTCCAGCCTGGGCTCAGGAATTCTCTTCCCCTCAGTCTTATGTTTCTTAGATGTTTCCAGCAGTCATCCTGGGCGGGGATTCAGTGAAGAATGAACCTCGATTATGTCACTCTCCTGCCTTAAATAGGTTTTACATATGGCGGCAATCCTTTGTCTTCCAGTGTGATTCCCACCCCCAGCCAGTGGAAAAATACTAATTTTATCATGGAGTCTAGTGTCAGGTGACTTGATCCATGAACCTTGCAGCCATAACTCAGTCTATTTGCAGTGTTCAAGGAAGGCTTTCCAGGAAGGTGGGAGATTAGCATCTTCAAAGACCTATTGTTTTTCCCAATAGCCCTTTCCAGTCAGCAATCTAGACCAATTGCCATCTGTCTAGTTGGTGTTCCCCAGGTATAAACACATTGGTAATAGGTGCATAGACAATATTCCTAACTTCATATACAAAAATGATACATGCATACAAATATGATAATCATATTCAGTAAATCATAACCTTTCCAATGATATCTCACATGCCCCATCGTGCATAAAATACATCTTAGTTATGCCATTATTGTATTATAACAATATTTCTATAAATAATATGGGGCGTAGTGTCACAATTTCCTCCTCTGATCACCACCATTCCCCCTCCTCCTACCTGGATGGTATGATGATGGTTCTAGATTCTGAGGTACGCTTTAAAATCCAAGTATTCTGTCCCAAAAGGCGCCAAACACCCCCCCTCTCTTGTTGTCAATGGGAGAGTGTGATGGGTTGGATCACAGAAACCCCCTTGGGGCTGCCAACTGATGTGCCAAGACTACTTCTGCCCCTTCTTTCCTGCCCTGGCAGCTTGGGACTTCAGTGCCCTGCCTGGTTTGAGCCAGACCAGCTAGTCTGCTGCAGACCCAAACCCAGGTCTGAACCTCAAGCTGCAGACTTAACTGAAAGCAACTTAAGAAGTGTTCCTGTCTTTAACACTCAAATGCCCAACTCCCAATGGGGTCCAAACCCAAATAAATCCGTTTTACTCTATATAAAGCTTATGCAGGGTAAACTCATAAATTGTTTGCCCTCTATAACACTGATAGAGAGATATGCACAGCTGTTTGCCCCTCCCCCCCAGGTATTAATACATACTCTGGGTTAATTAATAAGTAAAAAGTGATTTTATTAAATACAAAAAGTAGGATTTTAAGTGGTTCCAAGTAATACCAGACAGAACAAAGTGAATTACCAAGCAAAATAAAATAAAACATGCAAGCCTATGCCTAATCCAGTAAGAAAACTGAATACAGATAAAATCTCACCCTCAGAGATGTTTCAATAAGCTTCTATCACAGACTGGACGCCTTCCTAGTCTGGGCACAATCCTTTCCCCTGGTACAGCCCTTGTTCTAGCTCAGGGGGTAGCTAGGGAATTTCTCATGATTGCAGCCCCCTTTGTTCTGTTCCACCCCCTTATATAGCTTTGGTACAAGGCAGGAAACTTTTATGTCTCTGGGTCCCCCCTTCCTCCCCTACTCAATGGAAAAACACCAGGTTAAAGATGGATTCCAGTTCAGGTGACATGATCACATGTCACTGTAAGACTTCATTACCCACTTGCCAGCACACACACATACAGGAAGACTTACAAGTAAAACAGAACCATCTACAGACAATTGTCCTGGTTAATGGGAGGCATCAAGATTCCAAACCACCATTAATGGCCTACACTTTGCATAATTACAATAGGCGCTCAGAGTTATATGTAATATTTCTAGTTTCAGATACAAGAATGATACGTTTATACAAATAGGATGAACACACTCAGTAGATTATAAGCTTTGTAATGATACCTTACAAGAGACCTTTTGCATGAAGCATATTCCAGTTACATTATATTCACACTCATTAGCATATTTTCATAAAATCATATGGAGTGCAACGTCACAGAGAGGATTGGACTCCATTTTTTTTTACTCTGTCCTCATACCTCCAACTATTATTCTATCCTCATCTTTCCACTTGCTTAAAGCGTATGTGGGAGCGTGGGGTGTTTTAGTTTCTCTTTGCCTATTTCTCCCAAGGAAGCTAATTTTATTTAAGGGACAATTTAATTCCATCAATACGCTCTCCCTCTCTTTCTCATTTATCTTGCCCAGCTTGTAGGTGTCCGTTTCTGCATCTTTAAATATGAACTTGATGGATAGTACTAGGATTCAGTTTGCAACCTGGCTTGTACTCTGTGCTGGCCTATCAGACTGGCAGCAATTTATTTATCATGTTGTTTACTAAATTATTAATATCCTTTTGACAGAACAGATGCGGCTGCCCAACTAAACTAAAGCAGTGACTTCGTTATCCAGAAGCATCAGATTGCAATCAAGAGCATGCCATGCTGTTCTCATATTCTAGCATAATTGGAAAAACGTGAAGTTTATGATTGGGACAACAGAAAATTTTTGCCACAGTGCAGAGATTTTGCTTTTCTTGCAGAAAATGTTCACCCAGTATTAGCCATAATAATATATGCCTATCTCATAGAACTGGAAAGGACCTTGAAAGGTCATCAAGTCCAGTCCCCTGCCTTCACTAGCAGGACCAAGTACTGTCTCTGACCGTTCCCCTTCATCCCTAAATGACCCCCTCAAGGATTGAACTCACAACCCTGGGTTTAGCAGGCCAATGCTCAAACCACATTAAGGGGAGCAGCTACTGAGACCATTTTATTATTGTATTGTGGTAGCACTCAAAGGCCCCAAGTTTTGCGGTTTCATTGTGCTAAGAACTGTACAAACTCCTAGCAAAACTTAATACTTCTTGTAATAGGAGTAGTGGGACACATCCAGGTTTTCAGCATGCTTCTTGGACACAGTTAAAACATGGTAAGGATCTGTCTACACTCCAAGTTGAAACCTGCTTTAACTTTAACAGCTGGATTTTAACACTGCTGCATTAGCAGCGTGGACTGGGACTAAGGCCTGGTCTATACTACCCGCCTGAATCGGCGGGTAGAAATCGACCTCTCGGGGATCGATTTATCGCGTCCCGTCGGGACGCGACAATCGATCCCCGAATCGGCGCTCTAACTCCACCAGCGGAGGTGGTAGTAAGCGCCGCCGACAAAAAGCGGCAGAAGTCGATTTTGCCGCCGTCCTCACAACGGGGTAAGTCGGCTGTAATACGTCGAATTCAGCTACGCTATTCACGTAGCTGAATTTGCGTATCTTAAATCGACTCCCCGCTGTAGTGTAGATGTACCCTAAGAGAGGTGCATTTGGAAAAATGTAAGGAGTTGCTTGAAACATTAATCAGAGGGGTTCTTGTCTTCTGAACTGGTTGGTTTTACAAAGCCAAAAATATTCACTTGAGTCAGAGGGGAGGGGTGGGATCTTCCCACCTGATCTAGAAATACCTGCCTCTTCTTCCCACTCACCATGCCCTGGGGTTCCCATTTTAAATATTTCAATAGGTGGGTCATGTCCTCTTGTAATTCAACAACGGGGTAGGGAGTCATTTTTAAATCTTTGGTACCTTCACACTCCAAAATCTGCTTAAAATAAAGCAAACCCCAAAACTGACAGAGGAACTCTTCTTGTATGTTTGGATGGTGTTTTAGCTCATTTAGCCCTGGAAAGGGACATTTTAAAAAAATGTACTTGGAAGGCGATAAAAAGGACATTATTAGGTTTAAAAAATATTTTTTACCTGTATTACCAGTAAGGCTTTAGATTATTGAAATTGAAAATTTGAAACTCTAACTTCTTCACCCTTTCGGTTGGTTCCATTTTGCCTTTAACTCAATTTGGACAATAAAACGTTTCTGGTTCTTATGTACTAGTACAATGCTGCAACATTGGGGTGGCAGACACTAAACAGGAAACCTCTAAATCCAAACACAAAACACTGACATGAAAGAAAATAATAAAAGCACTTCTATTAATATTTGGTTTTGTAAGTTCTCCTTCTCCCAGCTCCTTCCTTTTTAAACAAAGCCTAACTGCTTAAACCCTAAACTATCTGACAGTGTCCTTTTTAGGGGCTTGATCCAAAGCCCGCTTTAATCAATAGAAAGATTCCCATGGACTTCAGTGGGCTGTGTATCAGGCCCTATGATTAAGATGCTAATCCTGAACTGAATTTATGTTTTTGAGAACGTGGAAGTCTCTCCACGGGAAAACAAATAAAAACAACACTAATATTCATTAATATTTTTATACCTTTTGAGCATAAAATGTTATCCTATTTTAGAATTAACATCTGACTGTCCTCAAATCAAAACCAGACCTCTCCCAGCACCATCTCATTGAGATTCTCTTTCAGTTGAACTGCAGCTGAGCTACTTTATCTTCCTTTTCTAACTGAAGAATGGAATTCATTGGTGAAATCTGTATTTTAAAATAGAAAAATTAGTTTCATTTTTAAATATTGTTATCCCGTAAACCTTCACCCACAACTCCCCACCCCTTCAGACCAAAAAATGTAAGTACAGAAACTGTTCACAGACTCTGAGAATTGCTCCTCTTTCACATACGATACTTGAAATATACAATATTCAGAATTTCTAATAGTTACTGTGTCCCCTATGGAAGCAGTTAGCAGGAAATAGGCAGAGTTGGTAAGAGAAGAGGCATTCTGGTTCCAGTAAGAAGTTTTTTTAGCTTCCCCACTATTTAACTTACATATGCCTCCTGTAAGATATAGTGGAGTCTCTTTTTCTTTCATTTAGACCAGTGGTTCCCAAACTTGTTCCGCCACTTGTGCAGGGAAAGCCTCTGGCAGGCCGGGCCAGTTTGTGTACCTGCCGCGTCCGCAGGTTCAGCCGATCGCGGCTCCCAGTGGCCGCGGTTTGCTGCTCCAGGCCAATGGGAGCTGCAGGAAGCGGCACAGGCTAAGGAACGTACTGGCCGCCGCTTCCAGCAGCTCCCATTGGCCTGGAGCAGCAAACCGCGGCCACTGGGAGCCGCGATCGGCTGAACCTGCGGACGCGGCAGGTACACAAACCGGCCCGGCCTGCCAGAGGCTTTCCCTGCACAAGTGGCGGAACAAGTTTGGGAACCACTGATTTAGACTAATTTAATGACCACAAGGGATAGGACTTGTATAAGGTTATACGGAATTAGAGCCAATCCTCCAGTTTAAACTGAGCAAAACCTGTTTTTCTTTACACCAATTAATTTCAAATAATCTGCTACTTTCTATCACAAGAGAACAATTTTTTTGCAAGTCACTTCATTGTTTTAAACAAACAAGTTACATAGCTCCATCGGTTATGTAGCCACATTTGAACTCATATTGAACAGGTTGCTGGAGTTTTTCACAAACTTGTGGGCAGTAAGGGAAAGAGGACATATACAATGTTCCAATAACAATTATAGGAGTGTGCATGATCTGTAGCTTCTTAAGAACTGATTCACGATGTGGGTAATCTTTTTTAGATAGGACCTTAAGCAACTCATGCGTCTTTAAAAAGAAAAACTCAAATGAAAGACTCAAATACTTTGATTTTTTTGTTGCTCAATATGGATATAGGAGAGACTGTTAAAAAGTGAACTTCCTGCGGGTAGGGATTCATGTGAATCTATAAATTTGCATTACTATGTATTGTTTCCCATAGAGATTCATTTCACACAGCTCATAAGAAATATGCACTTTTTAGCACTTATCTCTTGCAAACAGGTGTTTCAGAACACAGTCTGAAATTTTTAAAGCTGCCTAAAGGACTTGGCATGTAAAACTGCCCAAAACTAAGGGTAGGTCTACACTACCGTGGTAAGTTGACCTACACTACGCAACACCAGCTACGTGATTAACGTAGCTGGAGTCGATGTATCTTAGGTCGAGTTACTATGGGGTCTACACCGCGGGGGGTCAATGGGAGAAAATCTCCCATCAATTTACCTTACTCTTCTCATCGGGGGTAGAGTACCGGGGTCGACTGGAGAGCGATTTGCTGTCGATTTGGCGGGTCTACACTAGACCCGCTAAATCAACTGCCAGTGGATTGATCTCAGAGCGTCGATCCCAGCTGTAATGTAGACCTGCCCTAAATGAGTATTGTGTGGCCAGATCTTCTGAAAATCAGCCAGAGTATTATGACATCTTTACTCTTTAAGGGTTTATTAGTATATTTGTTTATGGATAAAACCGACCTTGTCCATGTATTCAACAAGAAAATATTTTTCAGTTATGTGTCACAATTTTTCTAGTGCAGTGGTTTTCAACCTGTGGTCCATGGACCCCTGAGGGTCTGCAGACTATGTCTGAGATTTCCAAAGGGGTCCATACCTCCATTAAAAAATGTGTAGGGGTCCGCACATGAAAAAAGGTTGAAAATCACTCTTCTAGTGACACTTACTTTAAGATAGATCAGTTACTTTGAATATTTCTGCCACTTGGCACTTCTATAGCTCCTTACATCAAAGGGCCTTAAAGTGTCTTTCAAATCTTAATGAATAAGCTTCACATGGTGGTTAAAATACCAATGGTCAGCCTGCACTAGAGCGCCCACCATTGCTACTGCTGCTGGCACTGCATTAGTGGTACAATGGAAAGAAATGGAGGGAGGGGGAAGTGCTAAAAAACATTTTAAGAACAGTGTAAAAACTATTCTGAACTGGGTAGGGTGTAACAAGGCCTGGATTAGTGCTTAGAGCAGGAGTAGATGACACCGTGTTCAAAACACCCATGGCCTTTAGCCGCTGTCTACACTAGACAGAGGAGCTGCCTGGGTGGTAGCAACGCTGGGAGATGTTAAAGGGGAAAGAGCTAGAATAGACAGGTGTTGACTGATATTTGTAAAAGTGGCCTCCCTTATTTGTTTTTGCTTTGAGCTTCCCTCTGATACTGTTTCCATGTGAGCGGTAGCTAGATTAAGGGATGGCTTCAGTGGGAGCTTTTAAGTGCACAATAGCTGCAGGTGAGACTCATATGTAGGAAGGGGTGTGCATGGTTAGGAGGAGTCTCCATAAAATGTGTGCAGATTACGTAAACCAGAATAAAAATCCTCACATATTTTATTGTAATTTTCCACAGATTTCTTCTGTGCCCTGTATCAAAGTTGTGAATTTTGCTTACACCGTTGTCTTTATGTGGCAAGTAATTGGTACTACAGGTCCATGTTTATAACCATTGGGTAAAATTTTCAGAAGCGGCTAAGTCCCCCTAGAAGCCTAAATCCTATTGAATTTAAATGGGATTTAAGAGCGAAAGTGACCTAGGCACTTTTGAAAATTTTACCTATTTCTTTTTGCGTAACCATCAAAAAAAGATCTTTATTACAAGTACATGAAGAAATTGTTTGTTGTTGTTTATATGGGGAGGGTTTTGTGTATATTAAAGAATGTATGATGCATGCTAGTGAGTCTGTACGGGGGAGGGATAGCTCAGTGGTTTGAGCATTGGCCTGCTAAACCCAGGGTTGTGAGTTCAATCCTTAAGGGGGCCACTTAGGGATCTGTGGCAAAATCAGTACTTGGTCCTGCTAGTGAAGGCAGGGGGCTGGACTGAATGACCTTTCAAGGTCCCTTCCAGTTCTAGGAGATAGGATATCTCCATTATAAAAAAATATAAAAATGTATTATGTCTCAAAGGTCAAATTGTATATCTTTTGTCCATTTAATATGCTGGGATTGACCCACGAGTGCTGACCACCTGCAAACCCCATGGCCTCCAGTAGGGATTGTAAATGTTTAGCCCCTCCCTAAATCAAGCCCTTTTATGAATGGAATTTATCCACATCATTCACCTCTTTAAACCGTAGGTTCACCAATGTCCAATCCTTACAGTCCAGAATATTTCAGTAACAAAATATTCTAAGTCAGTATAATTTGGTAAGAGAAGTTCATCCTCTTATAAGGATGATCTGCAAAGGTTTGTAATAAAAATTGGGCTTGTGCCCTTCTTTGTGATATGTAAAGAAGGCCTGGAAGTAGGTTTGGTTTGCAGTGTTGTTTCTGGGGGTGAGGGTGTCTTCTATTCGATTTTTTTTTCTGCCTGTTTATTAACCATAGAAACATCAGGAAAGTTAATTTTGGTTTTCCCTGGTTTTGCTGGAGGCCTTCTTGACAGTCTCATAGCATGTTTATTATGAGCTCGAAACACCTTCATTGAAGGAAGTGTTGTGATAAATCTTTAGTAAAGGTTTCCTTTCTCCAAAATGTTCATTAGTCTTTGAAGTTAAATAGTATAAACTGAGTTTTAAATGTTCTGACTAAAAATCTCTTCCTTTCTCAATTGCTCAGCTTTTGCTGTCTTGGCCTTTGTGAAGTGTTGTGCTTTGTATAATACGTTATGTGCTTATAATAAAATGAGTGATTATACCTGCTACACCAATGTAAGGTAAAACTTGGGGGAAAGTGTGAGACTTCTGCACAAGCTACTAGATTTGTTTAATCGTGAACAATTACACTTGTACTATTTAGTGTTTGTGTATGTGTGCCTGTATTGATTAATACCCCAAAGTCATAGTGAGCATCCCATTGTGACAAGAAGAGATAGACGCTCCGATACTGCTATTAAAGCACGTCTTTGAAATTCAACATGGTGATTGTTTTGAGGCCAGAGACCTTTTGTTCATCCCAGGAATTTTTATGCAGATTTGCCTGAGTAAAAATTGCTTCTTGAAAATCACCATTTCCTATCTCCAGCCTGTGTTTTGCGAAATATAATTTTGGTAGTATGTCAGAATCCCTGAACATTCTAAGACCAGGTCCTCATTGCCCCTCGCGACGCCTGGGAAGAGAGAGAACATGGCAGCAGAATAGATGCCCAGTGATCAATCCCTGCCTCTGCGGTCCTATCCTGCAAATGTGACATGAACCCCGGAACAGAAATAAACACGAATAATAATGGGGAACCAGGAGAACATGAGTTTAAGACTCATTTATCATTAATGTTAATATTTCCCTTCACACCTTTTATAATTAATCAATATCTCATTTTCCACTGAGAGGTTGCACAAGCAGGAATAGAGCCCAACTCCATAATAGGCTGGACACAAATCCCATTCTCTTAACCAGGCTGCTTCTCAAAACAAACCTGCGACATCTTTCTGCAGAATTGAAAGGCCAGGGTTCAACCTCTGCTAATGGGGCTGGTGATATAATAGAAAATGTTTCTGCATTTTTTTTTCTAAACCTAACAAACTAGGAAACTGTATACAAAATATACTTTCTTTAAAGAAAGTTATTAGGTTGAAAAATCAAAAATGCAAAAGATGGGAAATGCCAGAATTAAAGTGCAAATGCATTATTTTAGTATGATCACATATTAATAGATGATCACGTGGTATTTTAATGTAGCTTTTTAATCTGATTGTAACAGCACCCATCCATTATGAACCTCACAGTATATACAGGTTTATAAACTTGAACTTAAAAAATGTATTCAGACTTAAAACTTGTGTAACATACCAGGAATGTTGATAATAGAAGCAACAGTATTTTAGTCAGTCACCTTAAAGTACGTTGTATAAATAGTTATTTAGAAACCTCATAAATAACTAGGATTCTTCACATACCAAAAACCTGGTGTGAGGCAGCAATGTAGCAGTTATAATCTTTCTTATCAAAGATCTCTGATGGTTTCAGTTCAAAAATTCAACCTAGTATTCCCTAATATTTTTTAAACTCTGTATAGATCCATTATGTTGAATAAGTTTAAACTATGCAATAATTCAGATCTGTCTTGCTACTTTTGAACAGCTGATCAGGTCCCTTTCCTAACGATGAGGTCTTTCTTTTTATTCATTTCAGTTGAGGCAATCCCAGTCATACTGCACAGACACAGAATGCCTTCAAGAATGTAAGTAACCGTGTTCTAACTGGAAGTGTATGAGATTAGGACTCCTGTGAAAGTCAAAATAAGTAGCAATAATTTAACTAAAATGAGATGTTGTATGGCCTGGATCTTTTTTTCTTTCTTGCAGAGTTGTGGTTTGAATTAATCTTTGTCAGTTTAAAATTAATGTATGTTATGGGCCACATCCTGGGCTGAGCAACCCTGAAACCCATTGGTGTCAATGTGAGTTGCAGGAGTGCAGCACCTTTCTCAATTTGTCCCCAAGTCTAATGGAATTTAGCCTAGTAACTTTCAGGGTTCAAACTTGACCTTCCTTGCACCTGCAAGGACCATGGTACTAAGTGGGATTCACCCCAGGCAGGAGAATCATGGATTTTCCAATACACAGAGGTTGTGCCAGGAGAGGGTGGTTTTAATGTCCACATGTAGCACTATGGGAGCCCTGCCAGCAAAGACTGCAGTGGGACTGTGCTGAATCAATACATCCCCTGAATGCCTGGGTCATGCCCCCTCCATGGCTAGTGCCATTCACTTGTAGGATTCTGCAGTCTCTTTGAATCACTGTGACCCCCCCCCCTCCACTCCAAGAAGAGTTTCCTTCACAGAAGGGCCTCTGCCAGCATCTGCCTGTGAGGGAATCTGATCCATTATGCACCGTATACACGGCAGGGGTTCTCAGGACAAATCTTGCTGGTGGCCGCTCTCACACTTCTTCCTAAAATATTTAATTACCTTTAGGAAAAACAAATAAATATGCACATACACATGTCCAAATCATTGTAATTTATTTATTGCTAGTTAGTAAGTCTGCTGTGAAAAGTGATATTAACAACTTACAAGTATCACTTTTTACAGCAGATTTACTCAGCCCTAGGAAGTCTGGGGACAAATGAAGCCCTGGATGGGAGATCGGGGTAGGCAGCAGGGGCAATTGGGGAGGGCGGGTTGGCTGGGGAAAGCAGCGGGGGGCCAGAGCCTGAAACCCCACAGCCGGAGCCCAGGGCTAGAGGCCAAAGCCTCACTACCAGAGCCTTCCTCCCCGCTGAAGACCAAATTCTGAGCCCCACCGCCCCCACCAGCTGCCAAACTCTTGCTGGAAGCCCCAGCAACCAACACCAAGGCTGTGCATCCAGGAGCACCAGGGAGGGGGAGGAGCTGCTGCTCCCCCGCCTCCCCCCATCACACCCCAGTAGGCTATGGCCACAAGAAAAGCCCCTGGTGACCGCATTTGAGAAATGCTACACTAAAGTAGAGTGTGATGGCATTTCTCCCTGACTCAGTGGCCATTTCACTAATACAGCAGTGTTGAGGTGTATGTTCGCTTAAAATATGCTGTAAATTTCCTGTAAATAATAAGTGCACACTGACTGGACATCATCATGTTAGCCAAATGGGATCAATTCAGACATGGAAGTGAATCTGTGTGGAGATTCCACTGAAGGTTTTGAGTGGCAGAGTGATCACCGCCTGGTAAAATTGAGCATTATGTAGTTACAGTTTGTAGTCAGGTAATACAAACATTATTGTCTGTGAATGCATTTGGAAGGGGAGTGAGCAGCAGTGGGCCAGGGAAGTGTAGTTAAAACAATAAAGTAAAATTTTCAAGAGGACCTAACTGAGGAGCCTAATTTAGGCTTTGAAAAGCATCTCATTTAGGACCCTAAAGCCCATTTTCTAAAGTAACTTAAGCCTTAGGAGCCTAAGTCTGACTGAAAGTCATCTTTGAAAATGGGCCTCAGGCTCCTAAATGACTAGATGCCTTAGGAAATTTTACCCCAAAGCTTGTTAATGCATAAAACCTTCAATGACACATATGTCCAGGCAGCATAATGCTCAACCAAGTAGTGGCAAAAAGAACAGGAATACTTGTGGCACCTTAGAGACTAACAAATTTATTTGAGCATAAGCTTTCGTGGGCTACAGCCCACTTCATCGGAAAGCTTATGCTCAAATAAATTTGTTAGTCTCTAAGGTGCCACAAGTATTCCTGTTCTTTTTGCAGATACAGACTAACACGGCTGCTACTCTGAAACCAAGTAGTGCACATACATGCTTGACTAAGCTGCCTGTTTCTGAGGGATGGATTTTTAGCCAGTTGTTTCCACATGCATACCTGTCCTGGTGCTACAGGAACAGGCCTATCCTCATTAATTGAATAACGAGCACCTAGTGGGCCTGCTAAAAGACCATCAGGCTCAGTTGGAGGAAGGTGCTGAGAGAGACACAAGTCCTTCTAAGACCACGTATACACTACACCTTATGTTGGTATAACTTACGTTGCTCAAGGATTTGAATAAACCACCCCCTTGAGTGACGTAAGTTATACTGACCTAAGCACTGGTGTAGACCAGGGTTCTCAACCCCCCCACCCCCCCAACATGCTATAAAAATTCCATGGCCCATCTGTGCCACAACAACTGTTTTTCTGCATATAAAAGTCAGGGCCAGCATTAGGGGATAGTAAGCAGCACAACTGCCTGGGGCCCCACACTATGGGGGGCCCTGTGAAGCTAAGTTGCTTTGGCTTCGGCTTCAGCCTCAGGTGGTGGGGCTTCGGCTTTCTGCCCTGGGCCCCAGCAAGTCTAATGCCAGCCCTGATTGGCGGACCCCTGAAACCTGATTGTGGCCCCCCCAGTGGGCCCCAGACCCCTGGTTCAGAACCACTGGTGTAGACAATTCTCCTGCCAACATAGCTACCACTGCTCATTGGGGCAGGAGTAATTAAGTTGACAGAAGAGCTCTCTCCCATCAGCTTAGAGCATCTGCACTAGCAGCACTAGGATGGCACGCAGCTGTATCAATACAGCTGTGCCGCTGTAAGCTCTGCAGTGTGGACATAGCCTAAGAGAGAGAGGAGCTCCCAGAAACCACAGGCCCCACGGATGAGAGCTATGCAATCCCTGAGTGCAAGGGGAGAGGCTACAGACCAGAGAGGCCAGGACTGAGAACCACAGGACTGCACCTTTAGCAAGTTTGAAGATGACACTAACCTGGGAGGAGTGGTAGATACGCTGGAGAGTAGGGATAGGATACAGAGGGACCTAGACAAATTAGAGAATTGAGCCAAAAGAAATCTGATGAGGTTCAACAAGGACAAGTGAAGAGTCCTGCACTTAGGATGGAAGAATCTCATGCACTGCTACAGACTAGGGACCGAGTGGCTAGGCAGCAGTTCTGCAGAAAAGGACCTAGGGGTTACAGTGAATGAGAAGCTGGATATGAGTCAACAGTGTGCCCTTGTTGCCAAGAAGGCTAACAGCATTTTGGGCTGTATAAGTAGGGGCATTGCCAGCAGATCGAGGGACGTGATCATTCCCCTCTATTCGGCATTGGTGAGGCCTCACCTGGAGTACTGTGTCCTGTTTTGGGCCCCACACTACAAGAAGGATGTAGAAAATTTGGAAAGAGTCCAGCGGAGGGCAACAAAAATGATTAGGGAGCAGGAGCACATGACTTATGAGGAGAGGCTGCGGGAACTGGGATTGTTTAGTCTGCAGAAGAGAAGAATGAGGGGGGGATTTGATAGCTGCTTTCAACTACCTGAAAGGGGGTTCCAAAGAGGATAGATCTAGACTGTTCTCAGTGGTACCGGATGACAGAGCAAGGAGTAATGGTCTCAAGTTGCAGTGGGGGAGGTTTAGGTTGGATATTAGGAAAAACTTTTTCACTAGGATGGTGGTGAAGCACTGGAATGGGTTACCTAGGGAGGTGGTGGAATCTTCTTCCTTAGAGGTTTTTAAGGTCAGGCTTGATGAAGCCCTGGCTGGGATGATTTAGTCGGGGATTGGTCCTGCTTTGAGCAGGGGGTTGGACTAGATGACCTGATGAGGTCCCTTCCAACCCTGATATTCTATAATTCTATGACCCAAGGAGAAGGGCAGTGTAAGACCTGAGCCCAAGGGGACAGACTATATTTGAAGTTTAATAAGTAGAAGCCTAGCACGGGAATTTTGTCTTAAGTCTGTTTGGACTTTGTGGAGTTCTGAAAGAGTCCTGAGAAAAAGGAAACTGAGGCAGGAAGTGCTTGCGGCACCACACTAGGTCAGCAGGGGATGCTCTGGGGCAGACATACCTCACCACACCTGGGCTCCTATACATGTCTGCACTCTGGCAAGGACAAACATCTGAATATATTAAAGAATTTTTATAGGTTTGCACCTGCAAAGTATGGAGACAAATGTGTCTGAGTGGAAGCTTGCTGAAAATACACATCAAAATGTGTTGTCCTAATTAGAACACCATTCATGTTTACTCTTAAAGCTTATTGTTATGTCCAAGGTTTTATCTTAGTTACAGGATTCAGATAAAACACAGTTGAGTCCTGTCCACATGACTGATACAACTGTGTAGTGCAGTGTCGTAATGGGTCAGGACACAGCTATGTTGTAACCAGGATCTCTGACTCAGTTATGCTTATAGTGCAGATGTGCCATTAGATTTTCCCAGTTGCCATTAAAAGGAATGAAAGAAGGCAAAAGAATCACAGCTTGTACTTTAATGATCATTATTCATATAAGAAGGTACAACAATTTAGATTTATTTGGCCTTTTAGAATGGTTGAGTTACAAATGCTTTGCTTTCTGCAATCACCTGATATTCATGCAAATTGCATATAATCATGGCTTTAAAAATTTACTTACTGTTTGTCCAAAATCAGATATCTGAAGAGTAACTGTCTGCTCAGCAAGAATCAGTGTAAAGTTAGTCCAATCAGATAAGGCTTGGAAAAGGACATCTTCTTCTTCCAGCGTGGTGCAGCTGCTTTGCACCATGCCACCACTGTATTCTGGTTGTAAATCTGGCTCAACTGGTCCAGGGAGGATGATCCTAATTTAAAATGATCCTTAGATGGCATTTAGCCTCTTTCACAGGTATGGAATTTTACAATGAGTTGCAAGCAACTTCTGAGAAGGAAAAAGGGGCATGTATGTCAGGGGATAGTGATAGCATGGTCTAGCAGTTTCAGTATTCACCTGCGTTGGGAGTTGTGTTCCTGTCTCTGCCACAGACTTGCTTTGTGACAAGTAACCCATCTATAAAATAAATGGTAATACTTCCTCCTTCCCAGTTGGGGGTGAGGGGGCATGAGGCTTAGTTCATTAATGTTCGTGAAGCACTTTGAGATCCTTGGGCTGATGGGTATTGTATAGAAGAGCCAAGTTCTATTCAATTATTTTATAATATGCACAGTTTAATTCCAGTGGGGGGTCACTTTCTGTTAATGACTTAGGATGACATTTTGACTGACTGTTTTTTAATTGGGTAAACAACAAGTGTTGTAAAACTCTCAAGAATCAAATAACAGAATAAACAGATTGAGCCTGGAGAATCTGCTGGAACTGTTGTTTTCTAAGGTGGGTTATGACTATTCTGGGCCCTGCTCCATGAGAACGTCACATCCACCCTCACCCTCACTCTCAGACAGACAGGCATGAGGCATGACTTTCATTCATTGCCTCCCTGTTCCTTCCCCTTAAATCAGGTTGTCATGAGTCTACAGTTGTGATGGATCTAGAATCCCGCTCCTTTTTCCTAAGTCTTGCACCAGCAGCAAGTGACTCGCTGGCTAGCAGCAATCAGCTCGGTACTATGGTTCCTGCCATTTACTGATTCATAGTTCTTCATTGCTGGGCCCAGATCCCAAAATTCTTGCTTTAATTCTCCCCTGACAGTTCATTCTGGTGGTTCATGTTTTCTTCTGGAAAGCCAGCTGCTCATGTTGTTATAGACAAATCCTATGGCTACAGATCATAGAAGTAACTGCTGAGATTTATGTGTGTTTTGGTTTGGGAAACAACAGGGCTGTGGCTCAGTGATGTCATAGGTGTATCATGTTTTTCTGTTGCTACCAACTAAGGAGAGGCAATGACAGAAATCCATGTAAACTCCCTAAACACTGTGGATTATGATTCTTTCTGTGAAATGTATCCTTTAACCCCAAATTTAAGATTTTTTTGGAGCTTGCATCCAGCCAATGTTTATTTTTACTATCTTTCTTAGGGGTAGGTATCATTAGAGTTCAGCTTGTATTGCAAACTGGACCTGTTCTTCATAGTGGAGGATTTTAACTGAAAGATTTCTTGGGGCGTTGTGTAACTACAAACTAAAGAGGTCATCTTAAAGCCTTTTATATATCTCTTTAGAGTAACAAGGATTCTAATTTATAACTTAGGCAAGGAAGCACATGATACAATAAGGGAGTGCTGCTCAGGGTAGTTAGTAATCGTACATTAGCACTTTGAAAATACTGTATAAGGTGCTACACAAACATTAGAAGCTCTATTCCTCTCTCCTAGCTATCTCTCCTTTGCTCTCAGGATCCAGTACAGTGACCAGGGAACTGAGTTTAACCAATGTGCTTAAGCACAGTTTGTAGCTGAACGAGGTTGTAATACAGTTTGGATGGGTCCAAGTGTGTTAGAATCAGGTTCTAGCCAAACTTAGGCTATTCACCAGTTATCCTAACACTATTTGGCCCCATTCCCACTGCATCTCAGATCCCAGTTCAACCTTAATTTCAGTTGTGATTGAACTTGCTTCCTTTACCTATATGCCATAGTTAGGGAGGGTGTAGGATTCTTCAGAATCTGTTACTCAGGAAATCTCTTAACATAAGTGGAAGGGGAGAAGCCACACTTTATGTAGAGTGGATGAATCATAGCTTTTTGCCTCAATTCACAGATCAAGCGACAGAGCAGTTGCAGCTATTAGGTGAAAGGTAAGATGACATGGACTCACGTGCCTGCAGTATGCAGATGGCACATAGCATTACCTATCTTTCACCAGATAGGATCATACTACTACCAACAAGATGACCCACTGTTTGTATAGGATCAGCTCATGGATGGTTGAAGCGGAACCCGAGAAGAGAAGGATGGTGTTTGTGGGCAAAGGAAAGCACTCTGAGACTTTCCAGCCATGGTAGAGGCTGCTTTAATTGAAGGTGCACACCCATAAATTGGTCATTTCCATCTGTAGTTTAGGAGTGCTCATGAATTCCTTGCTGACACAAAGCTCTCACGTGGCAGCATCTGCAAGGATGCTTTCTACCATCTCCAGTTGTCTAGAAGCTTCTGTCCCATCTTGGCAGATGGTGACCTGTCTCAATTATATATACCTGTATCACCATCCATCTGGACTACAGCAGTAAAGCCATCAATGCTTAGGAATCTCCAGCTGGAACAGAACTCTGCTGCATGTCTCCTTAGCAAGGGTGGCTACTCCAACCACATCAAACCTGTCCTCCTTTCTCCACACTGTCTTTGCATAGAACTTCAAGACATGTTCAAGGTCTTGGTCCTTATCGTCAAGGTGCTCAATGCCTTGGCCTTAGAACTTCTAAGTGATAGCTTGAAGTTCCAAGATGAGGACTTTGGTCATAAATTCTGCTTCTCTGGAACAATGGAACTTTCTGCCTTCACTGTGCAGGAGATAGAGCTTTCTTGGGGGTTAATCTGAGACTGTGGAATTTAACTCCCCCAGAAATAAAGGACTATAGCTGGGCTTTATTTAAAAAAAAAAAAAAAAAAAAAAAGTTCACCAAAAAATGCAGTTTTGGGTCAACAAACTTCATGAATTTGACACACATTTGCTGAATAGTTTTGGACAAAAAAAAATTTGGGGCTAGATATACAAGAGGACTTAGACATGCACTTATACGCACTATCCCAGTGGTTAGGGTATTCATGTGGGAGACCCAGGTTTGAATCCCTGCTCTAGACCAGGGATTTGAACTCAGATCTTCACTCTGCAAGGTGAGTGTCCTAACCACCAGGGCTATAGCATATTCTAGGGTGGGTTTTTCCTTCTCTTTTGTTGAAGCTGTTCCACTTTGTATAAATAATCATGTATTCACTGGGCCAGGTAGAGGAAAAAATGACTCTGTAGCCTGGTGATTATTATAAAAGTCTAAAAATGCCCAGAAAAAAAAACAAGAAGTTTTGGGTCCAACAGCATTTTGTTTGACCTGAAATGAACTTGTTATTGACTTTTTAGATTTGTTGAAAATTCTGAAAATATTTGGGGTTGGGTGGAATGAAAAAATTCCCCCCTACCCCTGACTGCCAGAGACTGAAAGATCAGTTAAGTGCCCAGCTCTACTAAAAGTCATCACAGACCTCACCATCTTTCAGTCCAAGTGCAAGGTTCATTTCTTTGACCTGCCTTCTCTAATAGAAACACAAAGCAATGAGTACATTAAATGCGTACACACAGTTCTCCTCCTGCCGAGAGAGAAAAAGAACAAACCATACATGATAGATGCTAGTCACATCGCTTAAGGCACTACTAGAAGGCTATTGGCTCCTGGAGTAATGACGTGGTATAAGGATCTATGCAGAATAGAAGTTGGTCATCTCCTGACCTTTCAATCAAGTTCTTAGGCCTGGTCTACACTACGGGTTTAGGTCGACTTTAGCAGCGTTAAACCGAATTAAGCCTGGACACGTCCACACAACGAGGCCCTTTCTTTCGACTTAAAGGGCCCTTTAAACCGGTTTCTTTACACCACCTCCGACGAGGGGATTAGCGATAAAACCGGCCTTTGCGGGTCGGAATTGGGGTAGTGTGGACGGAATTCGATGTTATTGGCCTCCGGGAGCTATCCCACAGTGCTTCATTGTGACCGCTCTGGACAGCGCTCTCAACTCAGATGCACTGACCAGGTAGACAGGAAAAGACCCGCGAAGGTTTGAATTTCATTTCCTGTTTGCCCAGCGTGGAGAGCACAGGTGACCACGCAGAGCTCATCAGCACAGGTAACCGTCATGGAGTCCTCCCAGGATCGCAAAAGAGCTCCAGCATGGACCGAACGGGAGGTACGAGATCTGCTCGCCATATGGGGAGATGAAGCAGTGATAGCTGAACTCCGTAGCAGTAAAAGAAATGGAAAAGTATTAGAAAAGATCTCCAAGGCCATGAAGGACCAAGGCCATAACAGGGACACACAGCAGTGCCGCGTGAAAATTAAGGAGCTAAGGCAAGCCTACCACAAAGCCAGAGAAGCAAACGGAAGGTCCGGGGCAGAGCCGCAAACTTGCCGCTACTACGCGGAGCTGCATGCGATCCTAGGGGGTGCAGCCACCACTACCCCAACCGTGTGCTATGACTCTCTCACTGGAGAAACACACAGGGAAGACGGTTCGGGGAACGAGGAAGATGACGATGGAGGTACTGTAGGTAGCTCACAGCAGCAAGGAAGCGGAGAAACCGGTTTCCCCAACAGCCAGGATCTGTTTGTTACCCTGGACCTGGAACCAGTAACCTCCGAACTCACCCAAGACCCTCAGGGCACACAGGAGACCTCTGGTGAGTGTACCTTTGTAAATATTTGTAAACATTACACATGGTTTAAAAGCAAGCGTGTTTAATGATTAATTTGCCCTGGCAATCGCGGCCAGTACATCTACTGGAAAAGTCTGTTAACGTGTATGGGGATGGAGCGGAAATCCTCCAGGGACATCTCCAGAAAGCTCTCCTTTATGTACTCCCAAAGCCTTTGCAAAAGGTTTCTGGGGAGGGCTGCCTTATCCCGTCCGCCATGGTAGGACACTTTACCACGCCAGGCCAGTAGCACGTAGTCTGGAATCATTGCATAACAAAGCATGGCAGCGTATGGTCCCGGTGTTTGCTGGCATGCAGACAATATCCATTCCTTGTCTCTCTTTGTTATCCTCAGGAGAGTGATATCATTCACGGTCACCTGGTTGAAATGGGGTGATTTTATTAAGGGGACATTCAGAGGCGCCCGTTCCTGCTCTTCTGA